>NC_056735.1:726355790-726448290 GCF_019279795.1 Protopterus annectens
GCATAAGATTCCACTGTCTGATCCCCACACTCTGTGTGTGGTGTGCTTGGGAGTTCCCCATCTGGACTCCTCCTGCTAGATTTGTACGGGCTTTAACCCTCATGTGCTTATCGATAGCAGGAACAAACTGATTTTGAAGGTCCTATTGGCCCCTTCCTCAGAGGCTTCTTCTTCTTCCCTTCTGTCTGCTTCTGGGACTCAAACTCCCACCAAGAAGTCTGGGGAGGGAAATAGGGCCAGGCACAGAGAGCAGGATCGACACAGGAAGTGGTCTTCTGAACAATCTTGCTCAGCTGAGCCTCCCACCAAGTCTAGGCCCGTCTTGGCCCAGTGGTCTCCTTGGCTCCATTTGCCTCATTTCTTCCCAGAGCTGGAGAGTTTCTGTGCCAAGTCTCCTGCCTCTGCCTCTCCTCTCCTCTGTGCCACTCCAGGCTGAGGTTAGTAGCTTCCTCTGTCCAGTCCACTTGGAGACTGTCTGAAGCCGAGATGGATAGATGATGAAGTTTCTCTGGGCTCAGATACAGTTTGGGGTCGTACCTGCTGTGTCCCCCTCTGAAGCCGTGAGCATACAACCTGCCTTCATACCAATTTCTCCTTCTCCGATCTGACCTTTGGCTTTGGAGTTAGTGGGTTTGAGGTTTCCTAGTATTGAGGTGTCGGCACTGATGGTTCCTTGTACCGTGATGCCGATGGTTACCTTGAGTGGCTTGGCTCCAACGTCTTCAGACCTTACTGACTTCGACTTCAGTGTTGGCTGCAAGGTTTTTGAGCTGTCCCTTCCCCTCAGGGCTTCGGTGCTGGGAAGCTTTGCTCTGACTCCCCCCTTCGGCACCAGGGTTGACAGTCCAGGAGGTTCTGACACCGACAGCTTCGGCTCTGGCGATGCTGCCTTCTGGAGTCTGCTCCCCTTCGGCCTTCAAAGTGGTGGAGAGGGTCCTGTCAGCTCCTTTGAGGGCCTTGACAGTCCCTTCCTTGGAGCCTGACCTTGCTGCTGCTATTTCTAGGCTGGAGTCATCCGTCCTGCACCCTCAAGAGAACCTGTTGCCAGATCGCCCCAGGATGTTCCTACACATGAATCCCTTGTTGCTTCTGGGTCCTCCCCAGAGTCCCTCTTGTGGAGGTGCCTTGGAAGCACACTTGCAAGAAGAGGCACTTAGATTCTCCTCCAGAATCTCTTACGGAAGATATAGATGTCGCCCCCTGAGGATGTCTCATTCAGAGACATCATTTAGATTCTGCATCAGAGAGGTGGGTGATCTTCCCTTAAACCCAACCTTGATGATCGTATTCCTGGAGACGTTTGGCACTCAGTACTCTACATCTTGGGTGTCCCCCCTGTGGACCCTTTGGTGGACCTCATCTCCCGCAGGGCATGGAAGGAACCAGACATGGTTGAGCCTATTCCTAAGCACCCAGACAAGGTTCTTAGTGCCCCTTCAGACAGGGCCCATTAGTTCAAAGATTCCCTAGTCAATGCCATGGCGGTGGTGGTGGTAGCCACCAAGAAGGAGCTGGCTCAGGAGAGCTCCTCAGTCCATCCTCCAGACAGGAAGTCTAGGGCGGTGGACCATTTTGGGAAGTGAATGTATGCTTCAGCCACCTTTGTTTTCTATGTGTTGAACTACTTGGCCCATGTTACCAGACTGCAGAGAGGCCTGGTTAAGGAGATCTCTGCATCTGCCCCAGGGTCCATGTTGGAGGAGGAAAAGAAGGTCTTCTTTTCCCAACTGACCGTCCTGTCATATTGAGCACATCCATGAGGCTTCATTCCCATGTGACTGAAGGTGCCTCTATGACAGCTGGGATGAGTGTTACCATTAGGGAGTAGCCCTGGCTCCAACTTTGTGTTTTTTTGGAACCATTTAAGGCATCGTTCACAAATTCCCCTTTAACGGTTTGGCCCTACTGTTCGTAACACCCTTACTCAGAGCGAGAAAGACAGGAAGACCTTGTCTGGCATTGGGCTCCTCTTCTCTACCCCACAATGGTCCTTTTCTAGGAACCAGCAAGGAGGCAAGATGTTGTGGTTTTGGAAGTCTCAGGTCTCTTCCCAGGATGTTCAGTGTCAATCTTCCTCCAAGGTCAGAGGGAGAAATGACAAACACCGCCCACATGGCAGAGGGGGTCCAAGGAACCAAGGGTCTTGAGATTGGTTCTTGGACAGACCCTTTCAGCAATCCTGAGGGATTGCTCAGCTGCTGTACTCTGGAGGTAGTCAGGGGTGACTTTCTCTGAACCCACTGGCCTGTGAGTCCATCAGGAATGATCATTTTGGTCTTCAAATCATATCCAGAGGTACTCCATCCTGTTTCATCACCCCCCCCTCTCCAGAGAGAAACCTCCCAGATGTTCCACCTGGTCAATGGGAGGTGGCAGCCATAGAAATCACCAGGCTGCTCAAAAAATGAGTCATCCAACCCATCCCCCCAGACCATACCAGATTAGGCATTTATTCCAGGTTATTTTTGGTGCCAAAGAAAATGGGGGACTTCAGACCCATTCTAGATCTTACAACCCTGAACCTGTCTGTTGCCAAAACAAAGTTTTGGATGGTCACCCTACAATCCATTCTGCCTTTTCTGTGGAACAATGACTGGATGTGCTCAGTGGACTTTCAGGATGTGTACTATCACATAAAAATGAACAGACACTCCAGAAGGTTACTTCACGTCCAGCTGGGAGCCAATCACTTTCAATTCAAAATACTCCCCTTTGGACACATCACTGCCCCCAGGTGTTTATCAAGGTGATGGCAGTAGTAGCAGCTCACCTGAGAGTGCAGGGTTTTCAGGTCTTTCTGTACCTAGATGATTGGCTTCTATCCACCCCTACCAAGCATCGACTACTTCAAACCAGGGATTGCCTTCTTCTCCTAGCTCCTTCCTTGTGCATAATGATTAATCTGGCCAAATCAAACTTGGAACCTGTTCAAGTGTTGGAGTTTATAAGCTCCCAGTTGGACATGATGCAGGTCAGGGTTTTTCTGCCTCCAGACAAGTTACTTTCACTCCAGCAGCATATGAAATCTGTTCTACAGACTTCTTACCCTCCAGTGGGTATGGTTCTTCAGGCATTGGGGTCCATGGCGGAGGCAATAATTTTACTTCCACCTGTGCGTCTATACATGAGGATTCTGCAATGGACCTTAGAGGTCCAGTGGTCCCTACATGACCTTCCTCTCTCGTACCCAGTCCAGTTATTCAAGGTTTGTCGGGATTCTCTTCAACGGCGGCTTCAGTCTCTGGACCTTCTTCTGGGATGCCCATTTATTCTTCCTTCTCCTTCAGTCATGGTGACCATGGATGCCTCCCTGCTGAGGTGGGGGGCATTGCATGGGATGGATGGTCCTAGGCACACATGGTCCCCCTTGGAGACCAGTCTGTGTAACAATGTCCTGGAGATGAGAGCAGTGTTTCTGGCATTGCAAGCCCTTCAGGCCTTTCTTCCTACTGGGACTATTGCCATCCAGACAGGCAACATGTCTGTTGTCTGGTACATTAACAAAAGGGGGGAACCAGATGTTATCCCCTTTGCTTCAAGGCCATGAGATGGTGGGGATGGGCAATCTCCTCCAACAGGTTTCTGGTAGCAATGCACATTCCAAGGAAGTCCAACTTTTTAGGGGACAGGCTCAGCAGAACTATTCTGATGCCCTACAAGTGGTCTCTGAATCCTTCAGTGGTGGACATGATCTTTCAAAAGTGGGGTCAGCCTTGCTGTGATCTCTTCACCTCTCCTTTCAATTCAAAGTGGAGCGAGTTTTTCTCCTTGATCCCCCCACTGGGGGAGTCACCCAGAGATGCTCTAGTCTTGGCCCCCCCGGTCTACTTTACGTTTACCCTCCTCCATCCTCTAAGCCCCAAGTTTCTTCAGAAAGCACAGCAGTTGAAGAGCACGGTCATCCTCATTACCCCATTCTGGCCTCACCAAGTTTGATTCCCCACTCTGTGGTCTCATCTGATGTGTCCACCCTGGACTCTAGATCCAGTTCCGGATCTCGTCTCTCACCCATCAGCGTTTCCATATCCAGACTTAGTCAGCCTGAAGCTCTCCATTTGGCTGCTACAGTTTCTTTGATGGCTAGGACTCCCAGGCTGTCATTACCAGTTAAAAAGATTTTGGTTGCTGCTTACAAGGCCTGTACTGTTAAAATCTACTCCAGTAAGTGGAAACGTTTTTCCATCTGAGAGTCAGAGCATAAATCGGATCCTTTTACAGCCCTTGTTCCTGCCATTTTAGATTTCCTAGCACATACTTTCCACAATGGGGCTAGTTTTTCTATGATTAAAGATCAGTTGGCAGCCATCTCAAATTTCCATGTGAGGGAAATTCCAGCTCCTTGGCTTCTTCTAATCTATGCCAAGCCTTTTTGAAAGGTACATTCCTCCTCAGGCCACCAATCAAAGACCCCACACTGCCTTTGGATCTCACTTTTGTTTTACAGGCTTTAATCTCTCCTCCTCTCAAAACAGCTGCCACTGTGGATTTACAATTTTTATCTTGGAAGACAGCCTTCTTGGTGGCTATCATTTCTGCCAAGTGGATATCTGAATTGCAGACATTGTCAATTAAGACTCCTTATCTTGTCTTACATAAGATCAGAGTGACTCTTCGTACTAACCCCTCTTTTATTCCGAAGGTGGCCACTGAAGCTAATATCAACCAAGTGATTAATTTTCCAGTTTTCTTCCCAAATTATCAGAACAGAGGGGAATATAAGTGACATTTTCTTGATGTTCACAGCCAGTTGCACTTTTACTTGGATAGAACCAAAAAACTTTGACTTCAGATCAACTTTTGTAACAAATGTAAAATAAAATAAAATAAAATAAACTTTTTGTATCTTTTTCTAAGCCCCATTTGGAAAATCCCATCTCTAAGGTCACTCTTGCTCATTGGACTTCCAGCTGCATCTCTACTGCTTAGCATTGCAAAAGGTTTGCCTCTACCTACCCCTGTCCGGGCATATTTTACTAGGTAAGTGTCTACCTCTGTGGCCTTTTGGTCCAGGGTTCCTATTGACATTTGTTCGGCTGCCACTTGGATCTCTTCATATACATTTATCTCCATTACAAGTTGGACATTCTCTCCAGGAGCAGGGCATCCTTTGGCTCTGCAGTGCTCCAGAACATCCTTCCATGAGGGCCTCCCAAGGTTTTTGGTAGCTAGGGACTCTGTCCCATAGGCTGAAGACCAAATGAAAAACACCACCAGATAAAGACATTATGTACTTACCATAAAGTTAAATCTGAGTTGTATCTTTTCATTTGTCTTCACCCATCCATCCCTCCTTCCCCCTGCCTTTGGACTGTGTTGTGGACTGGACAGATGCAGGCGCAGGCTCCTTCTTGGCCAAGGTTGAATTGGGTATGTGTCTATCCCTTTAATGGTCAAGGATTAAGTTTGTTTTTCAGCTGTTGGTTGGATGATGCTGTCCTGCAGCAAACTCAATCTGAGAAGAAGAGAGAGAGCGAGGCATTACAGGTAGGGGAGGAACTTGGATTTTGGCTCCAATGCTGAAGTATATGGCTGAGTTGGATCTATGTCAGATCTGAGTCCCATAGGTTGAAGACATATGAAAATGCAACAACTCAGATGGAATGTCATGGTAAATACGTAACTTATTTTTATCCCCTGGAAAGAAGTCAAAAACAAGTTTGTTTGTTGGAGACAGATGCACCCAAGTGATTATCATTTGTAGTTCTTATTTCTTCTTGAGGGAATCATGATATTGATAATGAGTAAAAAATCTTAGATCCATTGTAGAGCATAGGAAATTGTTAACAGTGAGGTGAAGGGCACAACACCAGTTTTTCCCCTAGTAAATATGAACTGCCTGCCAGTTAAAAGTCACACATTAAGTTCATACATTGAAAAATAGAGATTTAGGAAGGTCTTAATAAAATAATTCAAGCAAAGTATCATAGTGGAGTACTAGGCTATCAACCAAAGGAGTCTTTTTAAGCTTAGCTGTGCTTTCTGGTAGAATTTGATAGTTATTGGTTCCCAAGGGTTTTGTGGGGGTATACATACATAGGAATGGGTGGCTGAACATTTACAGGCTTCCTCTCTCTCTAATAGTAACATAGGTGCAAGACCAGAAATATTTTATGGTCCCTCATCCACTGATCCAGGTTTTACTTGGATAAGTGCAAGAATGTTCCTGCTTCACATGGATGGGAAGTCTGTCCCAGAAAAGGGGAAGCTTTTGAAACACATGCCTATCCCTCCAACATGTCCTGTTTATGTTGCAGGCAAGGTTTAGGTCACTAGATTGTGTGTTCCTGATGTAATTTGTCTTACAGATGTGGAATAGGTCAATTAGGGTTGGATCAGTGGATGCTCTGTTGGACAGACATATATCACTTCTCAGCAGTCAATAGGAGACCAAATCTAGAGACAATGCTTTGAGGCAATCTGCATAGGACTTATTTTCCACACCAAGTATTCTTTTTATGAATAATCTATGAGGATGCTTCAGTTGGTTCATATACCTGGCCAGGTACATACCGACGGGGACATTGTACTCAATGATTAGTCTTATGAGATTAGAGTACACCAGAATGAAGACGTGTGGATCTAGATGCAGTAACCCTGTTTATAATATATTCTTTATATTGATCTCTGCTGAAGCATCCTAAGCTATATGGGTTATATCCTGCATAGGATGTAATAGCTGGCCAGCTTACAAAGCTTCAGGGCAGCCTCCATACTTCTAAGCGGACTAAAAGACAGGTTTGGGCACTAAGCCATACAGAGCTTTCCTGCCACTGAAGGTAGCACTCCTCTGCAGGCTTTCTAGGATTGACGGTCAGCTTGTAATGTTCAATTGCTGGGCAGATAAGTTCCATTTGCTGAAAAACCTTCCATGTTTTCTTTGTTTAAACTTACTTTCCTCTTAAGGAAAATATATTTTAAGCTAGGAATTTGTGTTTTTATTGACTGCCAGTTTTATCTTACATTTAAACAGGATAAAACCTTTGTTTCTGACAGTCTAAAAGTTCATTTCAACATTCTAAAACTTTTTTTCCTGTGGAGAAACTGTTTAAATTACTTTTTTTTGGGGGGTGGGGGGGTGATAGAGTATTAGAGTCCTTATTCCTGTGTGTTTATTAGGAAAACTATATTCTGGGGGAACTGATAATGTTTTAGAGTCCCTTGTCCTATGTGTGTGTGTTTTTTTATAGGAAAAGTGACTTTTAGATACATATTTTTTTAATTTTACTGGTTTATGCTGCTTAGTTTCCCTGGGAAAGAAGCATCATTTCCAGCTTGACCGTGGTGTGATGCCCGTGCACTGGCCTAGTAATCAAGGAACCTCAATCCTCACCACTAGCACCAATGAGGGGCATGCACACTGGGAGGATAACAAGTACACACACACAGTAAAGTACAATTCCCTTAAGAGCACACAGAGATCACAGTCTGGGGCTGGTTTCTCCCTTTCTCTCCAGATCCCCAATAAGTCTCCCCACTGTTACAGCTGTAGGGTTCAGATCTCAGCCAAGTGGTCAAGCCAAATCCTCCAGCAGCCTATCTGTCCAACCAGTGCTTCATGTCCCTGGCCAAGTACAGGACACACACACACTTTGAAATATGAGTTGTATACAAACACACACACACTCCTGGGAAAGGCTGGCACAGGTTCTCCAGCTATGCCCCCTCACCCTAGACTATAAGGTAGAAACCACTGCCACCAACCACTACGTATCAGCTACTAATAAGGCCCTTCCTAAAGGGTGACCAATTCCACTGTGTGTGCTATTACTGTTATCCACAAATAAGTGTAACCCAGGGCTAAGACTATTTAGGAGTTGCTTTGTACAGTATCACCAAATACATGCAAGTACTCTAGAGCTTAAATTATCTCTACACAAAACAGCCACAGTTGAAAGGTTTAAAATATTTAATAAATAAATAAAAAACACACAACAATACTTGCTAACTCAACACAATGACATTACAGAGTTTAGAAATCACAGGACATACTTTAAAATGATATTGTAGGATAGTCTGACAAATATAGAAAACAGCTAGACTAATCTGGCTAAATTCATGTCTAACTCTAAGAGAAATCACTGTTCTAAATACTACTTACATACAGAGCAAGCAAGTGCTGATGAGGGGATGTTCTTACTAGATCCAAGACAAGATACAAAATGCTCAATCTTTCTCTCTGAAAAAGTGTTAAATTGATAATACACAGTACTGCTGACACATCTCAGGTTACATCATTTTTATCACTTCTTTAGTTCCCAGGCTAAAAGAAACTCAAAATTTACATTTGTAAGCTGCACCTGTCATGAAACCACAGCAATAAAAGACACTTTTGCATGTGAAACCTAGTAATTATCTATGTCTTAAGACAATGGAAAGAATTTCCCAGCCAAGACATCCTGTCTCCAAGTTTGAGATCAAACAGTCTTAAAATGCTTTACTTGTCAGCTTTCTTTCAGCAGGGTGCACTGTGACATTTTTGAAGCTCAGAACATACACAGTTTTCTTTACATTTGTTACACAAGCCTGTGGATCATATTAATATTTACAAGGACATTGAACTATTTACAAAATTCTATCCAGCTAGGCTGGCAGCCTTCACAATTCTCCACCCCTGGAGAACTCAAGATAGTTTTTCAGGTGTCCCTTGAGAAACATTGCTTGAGAGGGTTGAGTCTATGTGGGTATACCTTACCCAATTCCCTGTCTTGAGAGCCCATCTGCATTGGCATTTCTAATCCCACTGCAGTGCTGCACTGACATATATGCTTGCAACCCTAGGCTCCACCTTAGTAACTTGGCATTTTGCTGGCTGGCGTGATGTAACCATGTTAGGGAATTGTGATCTGTAACTACAGTGAATTTCCTTCCGTACAGATAAGCCTGAAGTTTCTGCACTGCCCCCACCCTATGGCTGTATATTCCTTTTCTACAGCTGCATAGCATTCCTACCTGGGTTGGAGCCTATGACTGAGATAAACCACTGGGTGCTCTTCTCCCTCCAAATAAATCTGACTAAGTACAGCCCCCACCTCATGGTTTAAAGCATCCACCTGCACAACAAATTATTTGCTGTAATCTGGACTGGCTAACACAGGGGGTCCTCCCAAAGCTTCCTTAAGCTTCTGAAATGCCTGCTCACATGCTGGGATCCACACTACCTTATCTGGTCTGTTTTTCTTTGTCAGGTCTGTGAAGGGAGCAGCTATGGTACTATAACTGGAGACAAACTTTCCGTAGTACCCTACTGTCCCTAAGAATGCCCTCACCTGCTTTTTGGTAGCAGGTGCAGGCCATGCCTAAATGGCTTCCACTTTGGCAAGTTCTGGCCTGATCTTACCACTCCCCACTCTATGTCCCAGATAGGAGACCTCTGCCATACCCACCTGACATTTGCTGGGCTTAATGGTCAACTCTGCCCTCTGTAGCCTGCCCAGCACCTCCCTGACATGCTGAAAGTGCTCTTGCCAGGAATGGTTATAGATGGAAATATCATCTAGGTAAGCAAGGGCAAACTCTCCTGCTCCTGCTAGGATATGATCTACCAGCCTCTGGAAAGTTGCTGGGGCATTTTTTATCCCAAAGAGCATCTTTGTGAACTCATACAAACCAAAGGGAGTCACAAAGGTGGACCTCTCTCTAGCACTGGGAGTCAAGGGCACCTGCCACTAACCCTTGGTAAGATCAATGGTGGTAAGATACTTAGCCCCAACCAGCTGCTCTAGGGTTTCATCTGTCTTTATCACGGGGTAAGCATCTGACTCTGTGTGACTATTTAATCTCCTGTAGTCCACACAGAACCTGGTACTGCAATCCTTCTTTGGCACCAGCACCACTGGTGAGGCCCAGGGATGGTTGGACTTCTGAATTACCCCTAGTTCCAACATTTCCTGTACCTCCTCCCTCAGAGTCTGTTTGACTCTCTCAGGCACCATATAAGGGTCTGCCTAATAGGCCTTTGTGGTCCTGTATCCACCTGGTGTTGCACCCTGTTTTCCCAGTGAACATGTCCCCAAACTCCTGTAACACTGCTTGGATTTCTCAAACCTGGGTAGGAGATAGCTGCTGGGATATTGCTACTCCTTTCACTGAGGTGTCAGTCCAAGCCTCACTGAGGAGATCAGTCACCAGATCTCCCTCAGACTCCTCCTGCAATTCACTGCAAATACTCAGCACATGGGCCTCCCTATCATGGTAAAGTTTTATCATGTTAACATGGTACAATTTGTGCCCCTGCCTAGCAGTTTCACCATGTAGTTAACATCACTGACCTTCCTTACCACCTTGTAGGGTTCCTCCAGGCTGTCTGCAGCTTGTTGTGTCTGACAGGAATGAGAACCATTACCTGCTACCCTACAGCATACTCTCTAGCTCAAGCATTCCTGTCATACCAGACCTTTTTCTGCCAGGTTCTCCTGAGCCAAGCCCATGAGTTCCCTGAGCCTTGTCCTGTGGTTTTGGACATATGCCACAACAGACTCCTGGTGAGATTCACACTCACCCTTCCACTCTTCACAAATTAAATCTAGAGGTCCCCTCACCCTATGCCCATACAACAACTCAAAGGGTGAAAAAACTGTGGATTCCTGGAAACCTCTCTGTAAGCAAACAAAAGATGGGGCAAATATTTGTCCCACTCCCTCTTAAACTGGTCTGCAAATGCTCATAACATGGACTTGAGTGTAGAGTTTAACCTCTCAACAAGACCATTAGTCTGGGGATGGCAGGGGTGGTTTTTAGGTACTTCACCCCACAGTACTTCCACAGACAAGCCAGCAGGTCTGACATGAAATAGACACCTCTGTCAGTCACTATTTCTTTTGGGAAACCTACCCTGCTGAAAATCTCTAACAAAGCATTTGACACCTTTTCTGCCTCAGTGGAGGACAAAGCCGCTGCCTCAGGGTATCTTGTAGCATAACCTACTACCACTAGGATATACTTTTTCCTTGTAGAACTTGGGGTACTCAGAGGCCCCACAATATCCATAGCTACCCTGTGAAATGACTCCTCAATCACAGGCAAAGGCAGCAAAGGAGCTCTCACCTGCTGTCCTGCCTTGCCTACCTTTTGGCACTGCTCACAGGTTCTGAAGTACCCTGTTACATATCTGGAAATCACAGGTCAATAGAAGTTCTGCATAATATGTCTCTTTGTATGTTTTATGCCCATATGACCTGCAAAGGGTATATCATGGGCTCTGTCTAGAGGTGCCAGATGGTAGGCTCTAGGCACTACCAACTGATGTATTCTTTCACACTCTAGCCCTCCCTCAGGGATCCACTCTCTATACAGTAACCCTTTGTCCCAGTATACAGATTCTCCTTCCCTTGAAAATCAGGTGCCTCACTAGCTATCTACCTCAGGCCTTGTAATGTAGGGTCTGAGAGCTGAGCCTGGCTCAACTGTCTCTTTGTAACCATTCCTAGTTCCTCTTCCACAGGAAGTCTGGCATCCTCTGACAGTGGTGCCTCACTGTCAGCCTGGGTACTACTACTCACCTCTACCTTTGCAGTCACTCTGTCCAAGGGAAAAACAGTACCCACAAGCAACTGTGGCTCACCTTCAGTCTAACTGCTACAGGGTAGCTCCCTCCCTGAAGTAACCACCTCACCAGTCCTGGCTGCAAGTGTGTGGTCTGTCTGGGTCTCCCCCAGTCTACCAGACCCACATGCTTGTCTCCAAACCTGACTGAGTGTAACTGCATGAGCACATGGTACTGCATTATTGAGTAATTCCCTATCTGGATATATGCAGGGATATCCTCAAACACACCTACTTGCTGGCTTCCTTTTCCACCCTCCCAGTCAAGGTGAACCCTAGCGAAAGGTATTTGGAATTGGGTCCCACCTAAAGCTCTGCCTGGAGTAGACAGCCCAGGCAAGTAGTGCTCCTCCATAACCATTGCAGGCTTCACAGTGGTTATGTCAGAGACTGTGTCTCTTTTAGCAATGGTCTCTCTGACATTCACTGTGATAGGCTATAACCTCTTGTGGTAGTTTGGTACCCTTGCTGTCTTAAGACAACCTACTGTTGGCATGTTGTGTTTCCCACTTACTGGCTCCCTCACCTTTTATTCCCTTCCTTGCCTCTGTGGACATCTATATGCCACATGGCCACACTGGTTCCATTCAAAACATTTAACCCTAGGTCCTGGATGTATACCTGGACTAGTGGCTTCCCCTGCTACTGTCAGATTCTGTTGGGGCAGTCTGGGCTGCCCACCATGGGTTCCTTTAGACCCATGAGCAGCACTGGGTGTCCCTTTCCTGTGCAGTCATGACCTGCTTGCTAGGTATATGTCTCCCTTCTTCCCCAACTCATCTGAAGTAGCACATTGTCTATCAGCTACTCAGATCCTCATGTCCTCAGGCAAAGTGCTAAGGGCTTGTTCTCTCACCAAAAGGTTTTCCAGCCCTTCAAAAGTGGTGATCTGACATCCACTCACCCACCTATGGAAATAAGTGCTTAGCTCAGCAACATATTCACACGCACTTTCATCTGCCTTGTGACTATTCTCACAACACTTTTTCCTATAAGCTTCAGGTGTTAGCTTACAAAATTCTAGCAAACAATTCTTAACAGCAGTATGATAAAAAAAAATAATGATCAGATAGTTTAGACAGCACTGTTACAGCTTTTCCATGGAGTAAGGGGGTCAGGAACCATACCTGGAGCCTTTGGTCAAAATCATACTGTTTACATACCCTCTCAAAGATATGAATGAAACTATCAAAACTATCCCCCTCTGTAAACTCTGGAAGAAATGTACTGACCTTTTGTGCTTCTGGGGTCTGGTTACTCCCTTCCCCATTACTTCCATGACTCTGGCAAAGTGTCAGCATCTTCCTTTCATGTTATCTCTGCCTCTCCTTCGCCTCAGCTTCTATTTCCAAACTCCTGGCCTCCAACTCAAGTCTCTTTAGCTCCAGATGTATTTTTAAGTCCTCTGTAGAAAGGTTGAGATGTCCATTCTTTGAATGTTGTACACCTCCATGGCCAGTCTGATTGTCATCCTGGTTGCTATTTTCAGATGCAACTGTGACCAAAGCTGCAGTCATGTCTGCTTTAGCCAGGTTTCCATACACCAGTCCTTTAGCCTGACACATCTCAGCCACCTGGTCCTTGTCAGCTTACCATACTGTTCTGCTAACATGCTTGCCTGTTCCCCCTGACTAACTAAGCTACCAAAAGAAATAAAACAATTGTGATCTAAACTCTGAATGTTCACTGCATGGCTGATTTAGAGTACAAAAACACCTTCAGTGATTACTGTACACAAGCTACAGGAATTCAATGTCCACACCACTACAAGCCAATTAATGTGCGATGTGGCTAACTCACCACTATCAAACAATTAATATTTGATGTGGATATCCCACCACTGCCAAACAATTAATATGTGATGCCTGTGCACTGGCCCAGTAATCAAGGAGCCTCAATCCTCACCACTAGCATCAGTGAGGGGCTTACACATTGGGAGCGTAACACGTACACACACAGTAAAGTACAATTTCCCTTAAGAGCACACATAGATCACAGTATGGGGATGGCTTCTCTCTTTCTCTCCAGATCCCCAAATAAGACTCCCCACTGGCACAGATATAGGATTAAGATATCAGCCGAGTGGTCAAGCTAAAACCTACAGCACCCTCTCTGTCCAACCAGTGCTTCGTGTCCCTGCCCAGGTAGCTGACGCACACACACTTTGAGATATGAGTTATATACAAACAAACTCACACTTCTGGGGAAGGCTGGCACAGGTTCTCCAGCTATGACCCTCACCCTAGACTATAAGGTAGAAATCACTGCCACCAACCACTACTTAGCTACTAATAAGGCTCTTTCTAAAGGGTGACCAATTCCACTGTGTGCTGTTACTGTTATCCGCAAATAGTAAGTGTAACCCAGGGCTAAGGCTATTTAGAAGTGGCTTTGTACAGCATCACCAAATACATGCAAGTACTCTGGAGCTTAAATTATCTCTACACAAAACAGCTACAGTTGAAAGGTTTAAAAATATTTAATAATAATAAAAAACACATGACAATACTTGTTAACTCAACACAATGACATTACAGAGTTCAGGAATCACAGGAAATACTTTAAAACAATATTGTAGGATAGTCTGACAAATATAGAAAACTGCTAGATTAATCTTGCTAAATTCTTGTCTAACTGTAAGAGAAATCACTGTTCTAAATACTACTTATAGAGCAAGCAAGTGCTGGTGAGTAGATGTTCTTACTAGATTGAAGACAAGATACAAAATGCTCAATCTTTCTTTCTGAGAAAGTGTTAAATTGATAATACACAGTACTGCTGACTTATCTCAGATTACATCATTTTTATCACTTCTCCTTTAGTTCCCAGGCTAACAGAAACTCAAAATTTACATTTCGTTGTAAGCTGCACCTGTCAAGAAATCACAGCAATAAAAGACACTTTTACATGTGAAACCTAGTAATTATCTATGTCTTAAGACAGTAGAAAACATTTCCCAGCCCAGACATCCTGTCTCCGAGCTTGAGATCAAACAATCATAAAATGCTTTACTTATCAGCTTTCTTCCAGCAGGGTGCACTGTGGTTACATTTTTCTTTAAATTTGTTACACAAGCCTGTGGATCATATTAATATTTACAGGGACATAGAAATATTTACAAAATTCTAACTAGCTAGGCTGGCAGCCTCCACACATGGAACAAACTATTGGTCCACCAATCAGTTCTTCCAGTTACAAAAAGAAAAAGTTAACTAAATAGTGTTTTCCAGCAAAACAGGCTAGGAATTTCCCTTAACTGCCAGTGGGTGACCCTGCTGTGTACAAAGCTGATTCCTCAGACCACTTATCCTTTTCCCTGCATCCCTCTGGTGTTGTCCATACAGCTACTATGGACCAGGGATTAGCTACATCCTCTGCAGTTGTTGGCATCCTCTTAGTAGGCAAAGGAGAGCTTCACTTGTCATTCTTGGGAGAAGGCGCATTGAAGGTGCCCATGCTTTGCCAGAATGTTGTACCCATTCCTGGGGAAGCTACTGCTGCCATTAATAAACCTATTTTCCCAACTCTGCTGCCAAATAGAAACAGAAAACTAAACATCTATCTTCTCCTGCACCTGTTCCAATGGACAGGAATAGTTTATTAGGTCTGGCTCAGGGTCTTGTACAGGCTATTGGCCCATCTTATATGGTAGTTTCTAGTGAAAGAAAAAGGGATTCCTCTTTTTCTGAAGAGATTCAAGAAAGTGAATCTGTAGAAAAATGTGAAAGGACAGATGCAGGTGTTTCTCTTCAGATTTCTGGTTCAGACTCAGAGGAAAGCATGATATCCAAATCTCCCTGTGATGCAGTCTCTTTCTCTGAGACTGTTTCTAGAATATGCCAGCTTTTTCAGTGGGAGAACACAGGTTTCTCATTCTTTCAGAAAATACTATGAACTGCTCCAAATGATATTCCCAGAACCTCATCCCATTTTCCCAGTGCTGTCAATACTGGAGGATATGTTTGTCACTGCATATGGTTTCCCTGAAAGCCAGCCTGCTGCATGTAAGAAAACAGAGTGTACAAAGTGGAAAAAAAAGTGTATGCTTCTGGCAGTTTATTTTTTTAGAGTTTTGAATGGTCAGCCTCATATGTTAAGGTTTACTCTGACTGTGAAAACATGAGGATTGTTTTATCTGTAATTCCCTCTTGTGAAGAAAAATCTGATCTGATATTGTCAATTTTTAATTTCATCCTCACTTGTGGGACTTGGCTGTTACTAAGCTTGTGGCAACCAAAAAGCTGTTGGATACCTCCCCTTACCCATAACGTACCTCCCTGTGTTACCTCAGATCTCATTTGCCTCTTCGTGAAAGATGTGGTCTACCTTTATCTCTTGGATTTTTTCAGGTGATATTATTACAGTTTTCTAATTTTCTAATTTTTTCTAGGACTCCCTTTCTCTGTCTATAGCAGTAGTCTTTTTCTGTCCCCTTTTTTGGTCTATCTAAATTTTTGCCTTCACAGTAACTTTTTTATTGGGTTAATTCTCCCTTCTATTCCCTCAATTATACCCTAGCAGTATCTTTGCTACTATCGTTAGTATCTCCCTTCCCTTCTTATAACACTTAAAAAAATCTTTTTCTATTTTTCTCTGTCCTTATATTTTTCCCCTCATACTTGTGTGTGAATGTGTGTACTCATGTGTGCGGTCAGCTGAGTTAGTACATTGTGCTTCCAGCCTTCTGTACTTTATCATGGCCGAGAAACAAGACAAGCTCATGCGCTTCAGAAAAATGTACCAAGTGCAGTCAGAAGATGCCTTACAGTGATTCCCACTCTCTTTGTGTTTATTGCTTGGGTCCACATCATCTTCAGAAATACTGTTATTCATTTAACCACCGTGCCTTGGTTTAATGGAAGAATAAACTTATATGTAAGGGTTTATTGCCTTATGCCTTTAGTGAGGCCATTTTTGAAGCCCCCCTAAATCTACACAAAAACATAGGTCTGCTCAGTTAAGCCCTGCTTCTTCTGCCTCTAAGTCTGGAGATTGAGGGAAGAAGAGACTTTCCTCAGCTCCATCTGATCCCTCAGAGCTGAGATCAAAGTCTTCTAAAACTGCAATTTCCATGGCAAGTTAAGGACCTTTGGCTCTGACTGATTCTTCCTTGGATCCAGCTCCTTAAGCACCAAGCCTCTCTGATCCGGATAGGTCTGAGCTGTTTCGCTCAGATCCGATATCCAGTCCTTTCAAATCAATACTTTCCCTGCCAAGGACTCTGTACTCCCCTTCAGTGGATCCATTGCTATCGAGAGTTCCATCTCCCTTCCTAACCAGACCAAGATCTCCATCGGCTTTATCTTCACATTCTACCAGGAGCCTTACAGAAGAAGATGTGGAACCAATGGTACAGAAGATTTTGTGGACACAAGGAATTACTATATCCCCCTCAGCCTCAACTCCAATGGTCTTAGAGGTGTCCAAGCCATCCACTCCCCCTTTGGTTCCTCCTTCGACTTTGACTCAAGTTTCAGAGCCCTAAGATCTGATTTACTGGGCAATTTCTTGTTTGGATCCGAAGATCTCTTTTTTGTCAGATCAGACACTTGCTCAGAGTTCTTCAACCTTCTCAGAGCTGGAGAGCTCCAGATTCCATAGCAAACATGGTGGACCTTGGGTGCGGTTGACACCCAGACCTTCTAAGCAGTCTCTACATCTTGGGGCTTCTGCTCAGGTGAGCTTGGTGCTGGCTTCATCCATGGGCAGGCTGTCTTCAGGGCTGGGGGGGTAATCTTCCCACAGGCATAGCTTGTTGGGTATGGACTCCCTTCCCACTCAGGAGTAGTTGGCTTTTAGGGCTCTGGAGAGGACCCTAGTTGCCTCTGCAACTAGGAAGTTAGATCCCCCCCGGATGCTCAGTCCCATTTCCCACCCCTGCGCACCTCTTCTGCCCAAGATGTTCCACAGACACAGCAGGAACTAAAGCCACAGGATACCGGTCGGGTTACACTTGCCTCTTCTGGTACCTCCCCAGAGTATCCCGCTGAGGAGGTCCCTCAGATGAGGACCTGTAAAAGGAAACATATGCACTCCGCTGAGGAATCAACCACAGAAGATACTGACCTTGATGAGGGAGAAGGATCCCCAAAGTCACCTCCTGAAGATGTCTCCTTTGGAGACATCTTGGAAATTTTAAATGGAGAGGTAGCTGGCAGTCCAGTCATCCTTCTCCAGAGGAGTCAGTGTACCTGTCAGCCTTTGACTCCTGACTGTCTACCTCCTGGGTCAGTCTGCCTGCTGATGAGCTCATAGAATTGATCTCTCGGCAGGTGTGGGAGACCCCAGATTCCATTGATCAACACCCCACACACCAAGAAAGATTATTACATCTGCAGCTAACAAAACTTTTTGGACAAAACCGGTTGCAGTAGATGCCATGGTAGTGATGGCAGCTACAAAGAAGGAACTATCTGAAGAAAGTTCCACTATCCATCCTCCAAATAAGGATTCCAGAATCTTTTCTTCAATGACCTTTGCTTTGACATTGCTGAACTGCCTTTCCCACTTTACTAGATTACAAAGGGATCTGATCAAGGAGTTATCAGATACCCTTGAAGGAGCCATAGCTGAGGGAGTTCAGGAGAAAGTAGCTTCCCAGCTGGCAGTCCTACATTCTATAGCTAACTCTTCCATGAGGCTTATCACTCATACAGCTGAGTGACAAGTAGAATGGCAGGTTCTGGCATATCGATGAGAAGACATGCATAGATGTGCATCTGTGACTTTGTGAAGCCTTTTAAGTCTTTCATCAATGCTCCATTTGACATAATGTCCCTTTTTGGCCCCAAGACATGGTATCCAGATGTGAGAAGGAAGATAAGACCTATTCTGCCATGGGCATATGTTTTTCCATCCCCAAGAGACCGTATCCTAAGGGTTAGAGAGGTGGTGGCAAAATGCAGTTCAAAAAAATCACACGGGTCTTAACAAGACATACATGCAGAGAGTTGCCCCTTAGGCAGAGGAGGAAACAACTCAGGAAAATGCTGCCCACATGGCAGAGGAGGCCCACAGAACCAAGGGTCTAGAGAGCCATTCTTTGGGAGACCCTACCAACGCTCCTGAACGGAGACCCTATTGCCCACCTTTGGAGGCAATTGGGGGTCATCTATCCCTGCACTGGAGAGCCTGGCTAAAAACAACAAATGATTTATGGCTGCAGAGGATAATATCCAGATGATATTTGATTCCATTCTCCCAAGATTCCCCTCCAAACAGAAAAATCCCAGATGTTCCACCCAGTCAAAGGGATCAAGCAGTTATTCAAATTCAAAAACTGCAGGACAAAAGAGTCATCCAAGAGGTTCCCACAGACCAAAGAGGATTTGGAACTTACTCAAGGTTCTTTTTAGTTCCAAAAAAAAAAACAGGGGACCGGAGATCAATTCTGGATCTCAGCAAATTAAACAAGTCGGTTTGACGTCATAAGTTCCAAATGGTCACGGTACAGTCCATACTTTCTTTCTTGGAACAGGACAAATTAGATGTGCTCCATAGACCTTCAGGATGCATACTACCACATAAAAATGGACAGGCAGTCCAGAAGGTTTTTGTGCTTCTGGATGGGAGCCAGTAATTTCCAGTTCAGAGCACTGCTCTTTGGTCTCACCACAGCCCCCAGGATGTTCACCAAGTGCAAGGCAGTGGCAACGGCTCACTTGAGATGACAAGGATTCCAGGTATTTCCCCACTTGGATGACTGGCTCCTTTCTGCCCCATCAGGCATCTACTTATTCAAGCAAGGGATTCAGTTATCCAAATCTGTACAGATCTAGGCATAACAATAAATTATGAAAAATCTCACTTGGAACCTGTTCAAGCTTTAGAATTCATTGGAGCAATTTTGGACACAAAATAGATGATTTGCAAGACTACCACAATCCAGAGTACTGACGATCAGATGCCAGACACAGATGTTACTTCGAAACAGGAGGATAGCCATCTGTCATGTCTTAAGAGCCTTAGGATCTATGGCAGCCACTATAGACTTGATACCGCTGGCAAGATTCCACATGAGAATACTACAGTGGCTTCTAGCAGCACAGTGGTTGATTATCCATCAACCGATGTCTTATCCAATAATCATTATGGATACCTGCAGGACAGCTCTATCATGGTGGATTCATTCTGATCAGGTAACCCTAGGGCAACCCTTTATTTCCCCTCAACCTCAGGCCATGGTGACCACAGATGCTTCCCAGATAGGGTGGGGTGGGGGGGGGCATTATCTGGGGAAGACTTTTCAAAACATCTGGTCTTCCAACTAGGCCAATTTACACATAAACATCCTAGAGATGTTGGGCAGTACTTCTAGTGTTGCAGGCTTTTCAGGGTTCTCTTCCTCTGGGGAGAGTGGAGATTCAATCCGACAATATATCGGTGGACTGGTACATAAGCAAAGAGGAACCAGATCATATTCTCTGTGTCAAGAAGCACTTAGAGTGTGGCAGTGGGTGGTCTCATCCAACTGCTTTCTTATAGCAACACACATTCTGGGGAAACTCCAACGTGATTGGAGACAGGTTGAGCAGATCTATTCTCATGCTTCACGAGTCCTTCCTCAACCAGGAAGTAGTGAAGGAAATTTTCCGCAAGTGGGGCCAACCCTGCTGCATCCCCCTGAACAACAAATGTAGCAGCTACCTTGCCCTGATTCCCCCAACTGGGGAGTCCCCGAGGGATGCTCTCACTCACGATTGGCCTCCCAATCTCTTGTACATGTTTCCCCCCAACCCCTTGATTCCCAAATTCTTCTTGGAAACAAAATGGTTGAATAGAACAGTAATCCTCATTGCTCCCTTCTGGCCTCTACAAATATGGTTCCCCTTTCTTTGATCTCACCTATGGGAAAGACCATGGATTCTGCAACCTACTCCAGACCTTGTGTCGCACCCAACAGGAATGACTCATCCCAATCTGTCCAACCTCAAGCTGAGAGCTTGGTTCCTCCAATTCCATTTATAGCCAGACATATGCTCTCCTCTCCAGTATGTCATATTTTGGTATCATCCCATAAACAATCCACTCAAAAGCTGTATAAGAGCAAATGGAGGAGATTTGTCATCTGGTCATGACAGCATGATTTAGACCTTTACACTGCCCCTGTTCACTCTGTTCTAGAGTTTTTAGGTCATCTTTTTGAAAGTGGAACTGCAGCCTCTACTATCAAAGTACAGTTGGCAGCTATCTCTGTTTTTCACATTGGAGATGGCAATTTGTCTTTAATCTCACAGAAGCTTTGAAAAACCTTCTTAAATGGGATCTTGTTACTAAGGCCACCACACAAAGATCCTTCTCCTCCTTGGTAACTTAATTTGGTATTACGCTTTATTGTTCGACCCCACTTTGAACCTGCAGCATCATGTGACATCAAATTTTTGTCTTGGAAAACCATTTTCCTAGTATCAATCACTTCGGCTTGAAGAGTATCAGAAATTCAGATCTTATCCTCTTTACCTGCCTACCTGATTTTTCATAAAGACAGGGTTTCCTTGTGTACCAACCCTTCCGTTTTACATAAAGTAGTTTCTGAGACAATGCCAATCAAACCATTAATTTGCCTGTCTTTTTCCCCAACTTTACTAATAAAGGAGAATATGTACTACATTTATTGGACATTCAGACAATTATGCATTTATCTACACAAGACAAAAGAATTTAGAAAGGCAGATAATTTTTTTGTTTCTTTTTCCCATCCCAGAAAGGGATGACCAATATCCAAGGTTACTCTGGCAAAATGGTTATCTGATTGCATTACATTTATCTACCACAAACAAGGTGTAGCTCTTCCTAAACCAGTTCAGGCTTTTACAACCAGAGCAATGGGAACTTCAGCAGTTTTTCAGAGTAAAGCTTCTATGGATGAAATTTGTTCAGCGGCCCTTTGGAAAAGTCACCATACCTTTATAACTCATTACAAATTGGATTTGGTCTCCAGGGAAAGAGCATCCTTTGGTTCGATGGTTCTGAATAATATTCTTCCATGAGTCCACCCTGGATGAAGATAGCTGGGAACTCTGTCCCATATGTGAGGACAAAATGAAAAAGTGACAATATCAGATAAAGAAGTTATGTTCTTACCATAATGTTCCATCTGTATTGTTGATTTTTCATTTCTCCTCACAACCCCTCCCTCCAAGCCCCCTACCTTGGTTTTCTGGTAGAACGGGTAACATGATACATGCAACCGTTTCATCTTCTCCATACTCCAGAAATGGTGTCCTTACAATCCTCTTATATAATATGAGTTTTTCTTTTTTACCTTTCTTTCCAGGCGATAATAATAGCAAGCAAGATCAGAGGTAACAGGGGGAGGTGCATTATGGGTAACGGGAGGGATCCAAGAGCTTTTTGGTTGCCATGAGCTCAGTAAGGGTGAAATCAGATCCGATGGTTCAGATCCGAAAGCATATGGGAGGAGAAATGAAAAACTGACAATACAGATGGAACGATATGGTAAGTTACATAACTTCTTTCTTTGTGTAGATTAGTTCCATCTATTTATTAGGTCACTACTCATTGTTTAAAGTGTGTGTGTGAGACTGTATATAGTAATTTGCAGGGCTAATGCGACTGTTATTGTATTAGGGAGGTTTGTCTGGCTGTGTTTTCATAACCTCCCAGAAAATGCAAAAAATGAGATGCAAAATTCTCCTCTGGATAGAGATTTACTTTTTGGACTTCCTGCTGCAGAAGTTTTCAAACATATAATGAGAAAGGAAAGTTGATAAGGGGATCTCTCAGATCTTTCAGTCCTCCTCTAAATTTTCCAAGGGATTTCTTGCTACCACTTCCAGTTTTGTCAAGAAACAAAATAGTCTCAGCAAAATGATGGTAAGAAGACATTTAAAAAACAATGGCAGGGAAGTTCCAAAAAGAAAGCAGGACCCTCCAGAACGAAGGACAGTCAAACAAGGTATAATGAAAATATAAGGGACCTTGCCCCCCCCCCCCCACACACACACACACACAAAAAAAGAAATAAAGAAAAGAAACACCCTGGCAGTCTTTTATCCCTTCCAGAAATCTCAATTTCTCTCTATGGCAATAGATTGTTTCAGATAAATGAGTTCTGCGTTTGCAGATGGCAGTGGGAAGAAATTTCTCCTTTTCATGAAACTGTTCTATTTCCTCCTGTCACATGGGGTAATATAAATGTTTTCATTTTCATTTGTTTTTTGGTACCAAGGAAGGAAAGAAAATGTGTGTAGACAAGTTCTGAACCTTTCTTTCCTGCATCAGTATCTGTTAGTGCTGAAAATAAAAATAGTTTCATTTTGCAACCTGTTATCCTTTCCTTCTTGAGTTTTTGGTAACCTTAGATTTAAACGATGCTTATCATTACATGATATTCATCTAGACTTCAAATGTTTCTTAAGCTTTCATATGTCTGGATCACATTAGTAATTCTCTGCCATATCCTTTTGGTAACAATAGTGTTCACAAAATTTTTAACTCTTGTCATAACCCTTTGCAGGTGATGGGGTATCCACTTTTTTCCCTATTTAGATGACTTGCTTTTCTTTGTAGAGTCTTTTTCATTGTCAGGAATATGTCATTTGGGTGAGAGATCTGACAGGCTGGAATTTCAAGTCAACATTCAGAATTCTTTTTTGGCTCCACGCAGAATTGTGTTGCTGAGGTTATCCACTGGACGCCACAATACAAAGAGCTTTTCTTCCATAGGGAGAAATAAATCTGTTTAGATTTATTTCTGGGTTTTTCCCACTCAGGCTTCAGTCACTGTGATGATATTTGAAGTCTGTTTGATCCCTGCACCAGTACCCATTATCCTTTTAGATCCCAGTTCTGGAATTTGTGAGAAGAGAAATCATTTGGTGGAGACGTCAAATATCACCGAATCCAGGTCTTCCCTTCTCCCTTTCTGCTCCAAAGCAATCAGTCACCACAGCACCTTGGTCTTTGCTTAGGGAGCAGTGTCACGGGGATAAAAGTGCATGTTGTCTGTGACAACATAGACACAAGCACATAAACTTAAAACAGATGCTTGCTCTTATCAAGACACTCAACTGCCTGAATTACCTTTGGTCCCCAGGACCGCATCAAATTGTTATAGGCAATACACAGTGATGTGCACTGTACGTAAGTTGGACTTGGATATTACCCCTATACAGAATAAGTAGCCCTGTTGACATGGGATATAGCTTTTCAGCACAATCTCACTCTACAGGCATCCTGCATTCTGTCAGAACAAAACTATGTGGCAGACAAAGGCAGACCTTCACAAATGTAAACTAGATCAGAGGGTCTTCCAAGATTTGATCCTTCTGTGGGGAGATCTGCAAGTAGACCTTTTTGCTCCCTGTTTGAACAGTCAGCTGGCAACATTGTGCTCCAGGAATTCATGCAAGAAAGCCTGCAAAGCAGTTGCCCTTTCTTTTTCTTGGACATGAATGTTTCTGTATGCTTTTCCACCATTTCCCCTGATATCCAGGGTACTTCTGAAGATTCATAAGGATTCCTCAAGTTCACTGTGGTGACTCCCTTTTGGACCAGGCAATAGTGGTTCTTCCTTCTTTTGGAATTAGCCAGGGACAGTTATTATAAGCTTCTTTACAGACTGGATCTACTCACACAAGAACATGTGTGTTTGGGATATCCAGACACCAAACAATTTTGACTGACTGTAGGATAGGGTCTTAATACCTTTTAGGCACCTGTTTACTGAGGATGTGTGGTACTAAAAGAGGGAAGAAAGTCTGCTACTAGAAAATCATATATTAACAACTGGAAAAGGTCTTCTAAGTGGTGCCAACAACAGAACTAGAGCAAAAATTCAGAGAGAGTTTTTCTCTGCTTTTACAATATTTGTGTGAGTTATTTTCCTATGGCCTGTCTTACTCTTCTATCAAGGTTCATTTGTCAGCCATTTCAGCATGTCTGCCCATGGATCCCCCTCTTTCAAACCATTCATGTGTCAAAATGTTATTGAAAGGGTTATTGCATAAGAGAACTCCAAGATAACCTGTGGCTCCTCCTTGGGATCTTAATTTCATTTTAGAGAAGCTAACACCACCTCCATTTGAACCAGCTCATCTGGCTGACTTGAAGTTTTGGTGTTTGAAGTTATTAACATGGAAAACAGTTTTGCTGGTTGCTCTGACTTTTGCAAGAAAGGTATCTGATTTGAAAGATCTTTTGGTGGGTCATCTTTATCTCATTCTTCACAGGAATTTTTTTTGAGAACTAATCCTCCTTTTATGCCTAAAGTGGTATCCAAGTTTACTTTAAGCCAGACTATCCATATCATTTTTTTTCCTCCCTGAACCCAAATTATGAGGTAGAATGGATACTTCTTACCTTAGATGTCCACTGACAGCTCAGGTGCTATCAAGACTGGACAAACTTTTTCAGAACTTCCTGTCAGTTCATTTCTTGTGAAGGTAAGAAGGGGAAGCCTGTGTCAGACTATTTCCAAATGGTTGTCTCAAGGCTATTACCTTTTTGTTATTCTCACCACAACAAAATGATTATAGACAGGGTCAAGACACCATCTACCAGGGCCTTAGGTTCATCTATGTCCTTTTGGAAAGGTTGGACTCTAGAAGTATTCTAGAAACAGCAACTTGGTCATATATACATACATTTACAAAGCACTACAAGCTAAATTTCTTTTCCAAGTGTTGGTCAGGCTTTGCTAGGACCATTCTCCATGAACTCCTGAACCCTTTCTATTCCACCTCCCAGTTTTAAGCTATGGTAATTTACCCATATAGCTTACACTACTGCAGCAGTGATCAATATAAAAAACATAGTACAGTTGTGTAAATGTACCATAACCCGGACCGGCCTATGGTCAACTAGTGCACTAGGAAAAAGGTCTCCACAGTGCTCTCCCCGACACCACTTGGTGCCCCATCCTGGCATACCTACCCCATCCAGATTAATGGAAAAGTGCCCCTGTTAGAGCAGTGCCCTAGGCAGCTGCCTAGTTGGCCTAGGCCTAAGCCCAGCTATGACTATAACAGTAGATGTTTAAATGATTACTGCTGTAGTAGCCACTCCATCCCATCCATCCTCCTTGTTTGTAGTGTTTTATTTATTTATTTTTTTTGTTGTTATTCCTAGCAATGTCATCTCAGGGCTCAGCCTTCCAGCTGGCATGAAAAAACTGAAGGGCTCTACACCCAAACCTGTGTTTTAGTCAGCTTATCTTCAGCTAACAGCCAGCTTTGGTAGCTGACTGGCTGTTCTGTCCAATGAAGGATATAACCCACATAGCTTAGACTATCACAACAGTAATAATTCAAACATTTATTGTTATGGGAAATTTACTTATACAACTGTACTTTGTGCAACATAGAATGATTTCCTCACATGATGGTCAAATACCAGATCACTGTATACATCTCTGTAGAGTCTACTCTTCGGAATGTATTGTTAATGTAGTAGTTTGCTGGATAGGCTGCCTTTCAAAAATATACTTGCTGCACTTTTTGACTTGAGCCTGTATCAGGTCTTTGTGAAGGATATTTGTGTCTTGGGGGATTCAGAGACTGCATCCAATTTGCAATTCTTTAAATTTGGTCAGCCAGATACCCTTGTTTAGTAAACTTTTTTACAATTCCTAAGTGGAGTATTGTGTCATTTGCCTTGGTCAGGTCAAGGTAGGCAATAATGCACCACTTTACCCTTGCCCATTGCTTTGATGACCTTCTGAAAGAAAACCTCGAAGATGAGTAGGCAAGGCCTTCCCTTGACAAACCCAAACTGATTTGGATCAAATATTTGTATTTTATTTATGTCATCATTTAGGATATTCATGATTATTCTCTTGAACCAACACACTGGAAAGAAATGCACAGGGCACATTAGAGTGATAATGTAATAGCATTTTACTCAACCATTTAGTACTTTCGTCCATGGTACTATGGACTTCATCAGATTCTTCAGATGTCTGTCAATAGCCCACACTGTCTTAGCTGCAGCCACCCCAAATGATCAATCAATTCAGGCCTGGAAGAGAAAGAGCTGGGATACAGTAACCAGATCTAGATTTCCTGAAGTGTGATCCCAACTGCTGATACTATTTGTTTGGGTTCCTTCCAGATGCCTCTGTTATGGAGAAAGGGAACCTTATGTTTTGCAAACTGGGCTAGTTTCCCTCTAAGCCAGTGACCTATTTTCAGTGGTTACCTAATGGGATTCATTCCTACAGGAAATCTGGTCAGGATACCAGGGAAACTACCCTCCTGTCCTGAGAAGAGATGAACAGGGAAGAACCAAAGATATTACCTCTGAGGAGGACCTTAAGGCATTTTTATATGCATGAAACAGAGAATGCTATTAAAAAATTGTATGATCAAAAACTGAGGACTGGGGCAAGAGAAGATGGTGGATTGCATTGCAGGAAATGGAAAACAAAAAAAATAACCCGTGGTTATTAATGTGAAGACAGTGCCCTGGCCCAGCAATCAAGGAGCCTTAATGTTCACCACTAACACCAGTGAGATCATCTCATAGAAGAGAAAAGGATAACTAATACACACAATAAAGTACAAATTCCCTTAAGTGCCCCAGTCTGGGGCTGGTTGCTCCTTTGCTCACCAGGTCCCTAATAAGACTCCCCATTGGCACAGCTATAGGGTCCAGGTCTCAGCCTAGCTGGGCATGCTAGAACCTCCAGTACCCTCTCTGTCCAACCAGTTCTTTGTGTCCCTGCTAAGTAGCTGACACAACACACACACACACACACACACACACTCTTTGAGATAAATATTTATACAACTTCACAGACACTCCTGGGAAAGGCTGACACAGATTCTCCAGCTGTTTCCCTTTACCCAGACTATATGGTAGTAATTACTGCCACCACCCAGCTAATAATATCAGCTGCTAAAAGGCCCTTAAAAGGGTGTCCAATTATTACTGTGCAATATTATAATCCAATGGTAGTATGACTAACAGTCAAGGCTTACTTTGGAGTGGCCTATTACAATAACCTCTATAAATATGCAATGTACTCTAGAGCTTATCTCTACACAAGCCAGCCACAGGTAGAAGATTTTAAAAAATATTCAATAATAAATAATTAAAACACAAGACAAAACTACTACACTACAGAGATATCTAAGAGTTCAGTGATCACACAGAAACTTAAAATAATACAACAGGACAGATCTGATTTCAAAGAAAAATACCTAATTAATCTTTACTAGCTTTAACTATTCCTACAAGAAATCACAGTGCTAGAAACTTACATGTGAACGTAGGCAGAGTGCTGAGTTAGATGTCCAAAGTCAAAATGCTTCCAGTCTCTTGTGAGAAATAGTATTTAAACATTACTAACAAACATATCTATAAGGCCCTCCCAAATTACATCATTTTTGACACTTAGGTTTTCCCAGTATTCATAATGCATCATCTTAACACCTGATCTGAGTTCTCAGGCCACAAACTGCATTATTAACAATCTAACACCTGCTCAGAAACTTACAACAATACAAGGCATTTCACATGTATATTCTAACAGAAACTAGAGCAATAAAGCACATTCCACATCTAAATTCTGATCATAAACTGTAGCCTTAAAACAATGGGCATGAAACTTTCATCCAGACGCACTGGAGCTGACTTGTAAAACATGAAAGGGTCATAACATGCTTCAATGGGCCAGAAGGGTGCAATGTTGTCACATATTTTGCAGTTCCACATTTCACAATATTTTTTTACATTCCAGAAAACATGCCTGTATTTTACATTTATTTACAAATTCCAGAATTATATATCAAATCTATTTGACTAGGCTAGCAGCCTTCACCCATCTCTCCCCAATCATCACATCTCTCCCCCCCCTGGGGAACTCAAGCAAGTTTTTCAAGTGCCCCTTGAGAAACATTGCTTGAGAGTGTCAGGTCTATCTGTGTGTACCTCACCCCATTCCCTGTCTTGAGCCCATCTGCACTGACATTGCTACTCCCACTGCGGTGCTGCACTGACATATCATATGTTTGCAACCCCAGACTCCATCTTAGCAAGTTGGCATTATGCTGACTGACTCTGTTTAACCATGTTAGTGGGTTGTGATCTGTCATCACAGTGTATTTTCTTCCATACAGATAAGGATGAAGTTTTTGTAGTGCCCACGCTATGGGTAGACATTCCTTTTCTACCGCTGCATAGCATTCCTCCCTGGGTTGGAGCCTATGTCTGAAATAAACCACTGGGTGCTCTTCTCCTTCTGAAGAAATCTGGCTAAGTACAGCCCCCACCCCATAGTTTGAAGCATCCACCTGCACAACAAAGTCTTTGCTGTAGTCTGGACTGGCTAACACAAGGGGTCCTCCCAAAGCTTCCTTAAGCTTCTGAAATGCCTGCTCACATGCTGGGGTCCACATTACCTTATCTGGCCTGTTCTACCTTATCAGGTCTGTGAGGGGAGCAGCTATGGTACTATAACTGGGAACGAACTTTCTGTAGTACCCTGCTGTCCCTAAGAATGCCCTCACCTGCTTTTTGGTAACAGGTGCAGGCCATGCCTAAATTGCTCCCACTTTGGCAGGTTCTGGCCTTATCTTACCACTCCCCACTCTATGTCCTAGGTAGGAGACCTCTGCCATACCCACCTGACATTTGCTCGGCTTAATGGTCAACCCTGCCCTCTGTAGTCTGCCCAGCACCTCCCTGACATGCTGAAGGTACTCTTTCCAGGAATGGCTGTAGATAGCAATATCATCCATGTAAGCAAGGGCATACCCTCCTGCTCCTGCTAAGATATGATCTACCAGCCTCTGGAAAGTCGTTGGGACATTCTTCATCCCAAAGGGCATCTTTCTGAACTCATACAAGCCAAAAGGAGTCACAAAGGCTGACTTCTCTCTAGCACTGGGAGTCAAGGGCACCTGCCAGTAACCCTTGGCAAGATCAATGGTTGTAAGATACTTAGCCTAACCCAGCTGCTCTAGGGCCTCATCTGTCCTAGGCATGGGGTAAGCATCTGACTCTGTGTGGCTATTTAATTTCCTTTAATCCATACAGAACCTGTTGCTGCCATCCTTCTTTGGCACCAACACCACTGGTGAGGCCCAGGGACTGTTGGACTCTTCAATCACCCCTAGTTCCAACATCTCCTGTACTTCCTCCCTCAGAGTCTGTTTGACTCTCTCAGTCACCCTATAAGGGGCCTGCCTGATAGGCCTTTGGGATCCTGTATCCACCTGGTGCTGCACCAGGTGGGTGCTCCCTGGTTTCCCATTGAACATGCCCCCAAACTCCTGCAACACTGCCCAGATTTCTCGAACCTGGGTAGGAGATAGTTGCTGGGACATTGCTACCCCTTCCACCGAGGTGTCACCCCAAGCCTCACTGAGGAGCTCAGTCACAAGAATTCTCTCAGACTCCTCCTGCAATCCACTGCAAATGCTCAGCACAAGGGCCACCCTATTATGGTAAGGTTTCATCATGTTAACATGGTACAATTTGTGCCCCTGCCATCTGCCTAGCACTTCCACCATGTAGTTAACATCACTTACCTTTCCTACCACCTTGTAGGGTCCCTCCCAAGCTGCCTGCAACATGTTGTGTCTGACAGAAATGAGAACCATCACCTGCTGCCCTACAGCATACTCTCTAGCGTGAGCATTCCTGTCATACCACACCTTTTTCTGTTGTTGGGCTTCTGTCAGGTTCTCCTGGGCTAGGCCCATGAGTTCTCTGAGCCTTGTCCTGAGGGTTAGGACATATGCCACAACAGACTCCTTATGAGACTCAGACTCACCTTCCCACTCATCTTGAATTAAATCTAGAGGTCCCTTCACTCTATGCCCATACAGCAACTCAAAGGGTAAAAAACCTGTGGATTCCTGGGGAACCCCTCTGTAAGCAAACAACAGATGGCGCAAATATTTGTCCCACCCCCTCTTAAACTGATCTGCAAATGCCGGTAGCATGTACTTGATTGTAGAGTTTAACCTCTCAACAAGACCATTAGTCTGGGGATGGTAGGGGGTGGTCTTCATGTGCTTCACCCCACAAGACTTCCACAGACAAGCCAACAGATCTGACATAAAATTGGCACCTCTGTCAGACAATATTTCCTTTGGGAAACCTACTCTGCTGAAAATCTCTAGAAAAGCATTTGGCACCTTCTTGGCCTCAATGGAGGACAAAGCCACTGCCTCAGGGTATCGTGTAGCATAATCTACAATCACTAGGATATACTTTTTCTCTGTAGAATGTAGGGTACTCAGATGACCCACAATATCCATAGCTACCCTTTGAAATGGCTCCTCAATCACAGGCAAAGGCATCAAAGGAGCTCTCACCTTGTCTCCTGCCTTGCCTACCTTTTGGCACTGCTCTCAGGTCCTGCAGTACCTTCTTACATCTCTAGAAATTCCAGGCCAATAGAAGTTTTGCATAATACACCTCTTTGTATGTTTTATGCCCATATGACCTGCAAAGGGAATATCATGGGCTATGGCTAGAAACACCAGACTGTAAGCTCTAGGCACTACCAACTGCTGTACTCTCTCACCTGCTAGCCCTCCCTCAGGGGTCCATTCCCTGTATAGTAACCCTTTGTTCCAATATGCAGATTCCCCCTTCCCTTGAGAATCACGTGCCTCCCTAGCTACCTGCCTCAGGCCTTGCAATGTAGGGTCTGAGAGCTGAGCCTGTTTCAAGTCTCTCCTTGTAACCTTTCCCAGCTCCCCTTCCACAGGAAGTCTGGCATCCTCTGACAGTGGTGCCTCACTGTCAGCCTGTGTACTACTACTCACCTCTACCTTTGCAGTTACCCTGTCCAAGGCAACATCAGTACCCACAAGCAGCTGTGGCTCACATTCAGTCTCACTGCTACAGAGCAGCTCCCTCCCTTAAGTAACCACCTCAGCAGTCCTGGCTGCAAGTGTGCAGTCTGTCTGGGTCTCAACCAGGCTACCAGACCCACATGCTTGTCTCCTAGCCTCACTGCATGTAACTGCATAAGTACATAGTACTGCCTCATCCAAATCCTTCCCTCTCAGGACATCTGCAGGATGGTAGTTCCATAACCCTGTTGTCTCAAGACAACCTACTATTGGCATTTTGTCTTTACCACTTATTGGCTCCCTCACCTTTGATTCCCCACCTTGCCTCTGTGGACACCTGTATGCCACATGACCCCACTGGTTGCATTCAAAACATTTCACCCTAGGTCCTGGATGTGTATCTGGACTAGTGGCTTCCCCTGCTACTGGCAGATTCTGTTGGGGCAGTCTGTGCTACCCACCATGAGTTCCTTTAGACCCATGAGCAGTACTGTGGGTCTCTTTCCTGTGCAGGGCTGCCCTGCTTGCTAGATATAGGTCTCCCTTCTTCCCCAACTCCTCTGAAGTAGCACACTGTTTATCAGCTAACCAGATCCTCATGTCCTCAGGCAAAGTGCTAAGGGCTTTTTCCCTTACCAAAAGGTCTGCCAACCCTTCAAAAGTGGTGACCTGACATCCACTCACCCAGCTATGAAAATAAGTGCTCAGTTCAGCAACATATTCACATACATTTTCATCTGCCTTGCGTCTATGGTCACAAAACTTTTTCCTATACATTTCAGGTGTTAGCTTAAAACATTCTAATAAATGTCTTTTTACAGCAGTATAATCAAAACAGTCAGTGTCATGCATTTTTGCTAAAGACATTACAGCTTTACCATGGAGTAAGGAGGTCAGGAACCCTACCCAGAGCCCTTGGTCAACTTCATACTGTTTACATACCCACTCAAACATATGAATGAAGCTATCAAAATTATCCCCCTCTTTAAACTGTGGAAGAAATTTACTGACCTTTTGTGCTTCTGGGGTGTGGTTACTCCCTTCCCCATTACATCCATGACTCTGGCAAAGAGTCAGCATTTCCATCTCATGCCTCCTCTGCCATTCATTTTCCTCAGTTTGTAGACTTCTCATTTTCTCAACTGCTTCTAATTCCATATGCCTGGCCTCCGACTCAAGTCTCTTTAGCTCCAGCTGGATTTTTAAGTCCACTGCAGAAAGGTTGAGCTGTCCATTCTCCGAGGATATTGTATCTCCATCCTCCAGGCTGCTGTTTTCTGATGCAGCTGTAATCAAGGCTGCAGTCAGGTCTGCTTTAGTCAGGTTTCCATGCACCAGTCTCCTAGCCTGGCACATCTCCGCCAGCTGGCTCCCTGTCAGCTTTCCATACTCCTCTGCTGACATGCTGCCTGCTCACCCTGACTAACACTAAGCTAAGAAAAGAAATAAAACAATTGCAATCTGAACTCTGAGTATACACTGCGTGGCTGTTTTAGAGTACAAAACACTTTTAGAGATCACTGTACATAAGCCACAGGAATTCGCTCTACCCCACACCACTACAAGCCAGTTAGTATGTGAAGTAGATCCCGCCACTGTGATGACCGTGCCCTGGCCCAGCAATCAAGGAGCCTCAATCCTCACCACTAACACCAGGGAGGTTGTCTCATAGAAGAGAAAAGGATAACTAAAACACATAGTAAAGTATAATTTCCCTTAAGTGCACACAGAGATCACAGTCAGTCTGGGGCTGGTTGCTCCTTTGCTCACCAGGTCCCCAATAAGACTCCCCACTGGCACAGCTATAGGGTCCAGGTCATAGCCTAGCTGGGCAAGCTAGAGCCTCCAGTACTCTCTCTGTCCAACCAGTGCTTCCTGTCCCTGCCAAGTAGCTGATACTTCTCACACACATACTTTGAGATAATTATTTATACAACTTCACAGACACTCCTGAGAAAGGCTGACACAGATTCTCCAGCTGTGCCCCTTTACCCAGACTATACAGTAGTAATTACTGCCACCACCCAGCTAATAATATCAGCTACTAAAAGATCCTTAAAAGGGTGTCCAGTTATTACTGTGCAATATTATAATCCAATGGTAGTATGACTAACAGTCAAGGTTTACTTTAGAGTGGCCTTTTAAAATAACCTCTGTAAATATGCAATGTACTCTAGAGTGTATCTCCACACAAACCAGCCACAGGTAAAAAGTTTTAAAAATGTTTAATAATAAATAATTAAAACACAAGACAAAACTACTACACCACAGAGATATCTAAGAGTTCAGAGATCACACAGAAACTTAAAATAATGCAGTAGGACAGGTCTGATTTCAAAGAATAATACCTAATTAAACGTTACTAGCTTTAACTATTCCTACAAGAAATCACAGTGCTAGAAACTTACATGTGAGCTTAGGCAGAGTGCTGAGTTAGATGTCCAAAGTCAAAATGTTTCCAGTCTCTTGTGAGAAATAGTATTTAAACATAACAAACACGTCTCTAAGGGCCTCCCAAATTACGTCATTTTTGACACTTAGGTTTTCCCAGTATTCATACTGCATCATCTTAACACCTGGTCTGAGTTCTCAGCCATAAAATGCATTATTTAGCAATCTAACACCTGCTCAGAAACTTACAATACAAGGCATTTCACATGTATATTCTAACAGAAACTAGAGCAATAAAGCACATTCCACATCTAAATTCTAGTCATAAACTTTAGGCTTAAAACAATGGGCATGAAACCTTCATCCAGATGCACTGGAGCCGACTTGTAAAACATGAAAGGGTCACAACATGCTTCACTGGACCAGTAGAGTGCAATGTTGTCACATATTTTGCAGTTCTACATTTCACAATATTCTTTTACTTTCCAGAAAACATGCCTGTATTTTACATTTATTTACAAATTCCAGAATTATATATCAAATTCTGTTTGACTAGGCTGGCAGCCTTCGCCCATCTCTCCCCAATCATCACAATTAACATCAGTGGAACTGTGGGTACTATTAAGTTTACAGGACAGCCTAAAATATGGTATTACTGTGTGGGTGAAACACATTTAATAAATGAATGTGATACAGATGTTGTAATCAGTGTTGGCCGGGGGGTTATTTTAAAGAAAAAAATGAAAGGTCTTATGTTTAAAATGTGAAAAGGAAGGCCATTGGTTATTTGGTTGTAAAGGAGGGGAGATTATTCAGGATGACAATGCTTAAGTTACTAATAGAGAGAGACAAAAAACAGAACTAAGGGAGATGAGAGTTAAATTAGCAGAAGAGGCACTGCGGTTAGATGAAGATGAACAAGATGAGTGAAGGGATATGAGAGACAATTCAGAAATTGAGATGAATACAAAATAATGTGGGAAATCAATAGTATGGAAATTGCAGAATGGGAATACAGAATGTCTTTACTGCAAAGTGAAGAGCAAGGTGATTGGAATAGTAAGTTTCAGCTGGAAGAGGATGCAAAAAATACACTTGAAAGAAAAGTATATATATATATATATTTTGTTTTAGTGAATATTAACAGTATTAGGTATGAAGAGAAAAGATGTACAGTTTTGCAATGGTATAGAACATTAGTTGAGACTTCATCTATTAGATGCAATATTTTTTATTAGAGTCAAAAAAAGCCAGTTTAGGAAAAGTGGGGCTAGGGAAGAAATACAGATCATAGGTAAAAGCTAGTATAGGAGAAGGTGGAGGTAGGGAAGTAATATAGATCACAGGTAAAGATTCGTGTCTGGGGTTGGAAATGTCAATGAATAGTTCAGAAGTAAAATTTCTAGATATAACAGTGGGAAATTTGGTAAGAAAGTTAGTCATAAACTTTGAAATAAGAGGATGGATACTTATTAATAGTTTTGTATTCACATACTTCAGTTAAGAAAGAGAAAAACTGAAGAGATGAAGAATTTTGTGGGAATTATTATGGCAGTTTTAATAACTGGAGACCTTAATTGTGATATTGGGGCATGAAAGATAAAGTTAATTAGTGATGCCAAAGTGTGTAGAGACATTATATGTAATATTTCAATGATTACAAGAGAAGAGTATACTTACAGGTGGGGCAATAAAGAATGAAATTAATTTCATCACATCTTTTCATATACCAAGTGAAGTGGATGGGGAAACAGTACATTTCAGTTCACACAAGAAATTATCTATATTTGGTGAAGAAAAGAATATTAGAGAAGGAAAGGGTATCAAAGCTGTCAGGAATGTTTGAAGGATTTAAGGTGTTAAGTAATGAAAGGATGAGGTTCATTTGTGATCACAGAGAAATGAGAGGGTTTTATAAGAAATGGACACAGTGATGGATGGTGTTTAAGATATAATATAGGGCAGTGTATATTGAAATTGAGACAGAGTGGCATTAAGGTTGTCAAATATATAGGAATGCTGAGACCAGATAGTCATTGCAAATTTTGTATCACAACACAAAGTGGTGAGTGCTTTCATTTCTTAAAATTGACTTGGAAATTCTTCAGGGAAAAAAATGAACAATCCCATATGCATTAAATTGCAATTCAGTGTCACATGATATAAAACCACCAATAAAAACTATCATTTCTAAGACAAAAATATTAACATCATATGCATATCTACATATATACATATAAACCAGATTATAATCAGCTCCTGGTATTCATAGGGGTCTCCCATCCAAGTAGTTACCAATCATGACTCTGATTAACTTACACTGTGAGGAATATTCAGGTTGATATAACCACTGCTAATTTTATCTGCTTCACTTTCAATTCAGATTTAATACTAATATGTTCATTTTTGACCAGGAGTTTTAAAAAGCTTTAAAACCAGCCCCTGGTATTCACGGGGGTGTCACATCCATGCAGGAACTAAGCTTGACCTTGCTTAGCTTTCAATATGAGGAGTGTTGAGGTTAACTTGCCACTTACAATGTAACTGCTCCATTTTCAGTTTAGATTTAAAATTAATTTGTTCATTTTGAACACAGGTGGTGTTGGCTGCTAGCACCAGATGTGTAGTTCACTGTTATCCAGTTTTGTCTCAATATCACTGTCCCCTGTCTGATATAACAACTCGTTCAAGTACATAAAACAAAAATATTCTAAAATTTCGGCAAATCTTAGAGTATCTATATAACCATAAAATTAATTTGTTTTTATGTTATTCAAGTGGCTCAATATATGCTGCTGTAGTTTCTTATTTTTAGAGCCAACATAGAATGCATCGCAGTTAAAACAAGTGGTCACATATGCGACACTGCCAGCCCAGCTATATGGGATTTTGTAAATAATTCTATGTCATTTGTGAATATTGATATGATTTATACAGAACTGTATGTTATGCACTGAGCTTCAAGAATCTAACCACAGCATACCCTGCTGAAACATAGAAGATTAATTTGCAAAACTTCAAGAAAATAAGTTGAAATTAAGTGCTTGACGATGTACTATAAAAGTTAGTTTCAATGCAGCAAGGAGACAGGATGTCTAGAGCTAGATTCTTTTTTCTATTGTCTTGGAGAGAAGTAGTTACTAGGTTTAAAATATAAGTGTTTTATTGCTTCATGACTTCCTAGCAGCTGCACAGTCCTGAGAGATATGTATTTCTCACACAGAGATGTAAATTCAGTTAAGTTTCTGTTTAGCTTGGGGACTAAAGCCAAGTGACAAAAAGTGATGTCATCTAAGCTAACCAGCAGTAATATTTGATATTGCTTTAAGAACTCTCTCAGAGAGATTGTGCATTTTGTATTTTGTCTTTGACTTGGAAACATCCACTCATCAGCACTTGCCTTGCTAATAGTAAGTAACCAGGGTACAGTAGTTTCTTTTAGATATAGTTAGGAATATAGTAAAGATTAGTTTAGATGTTTTCTGTATTTATTTGAGACTGCCCTGCAATGTTGTTTTAAAATATTTGCTGTGATTTTAAACTCTGAAGTAACTGTGTTTGTGTACTGGGTATTGTCTTGTTTTTTTATTATTTATTATTAAATATATTTAAACCTTTTAATTGTGGGTGGTTTGTTTAGAGATATTTAAGCTCTTAGAGTACTTGCATATCTATTTGGTGACATTGTAAAGGCCACTCCTAATAGCCTGGCGCTTGGTCAGAACTACCATTTGGATATAGTAACATTACACAGTGGGATTGGACACCCTTTGTTAAGGGCCTTAAAGTAGCTGATAAGAGTTGGTTAATGGCATTAATAACTACCTTATAATCTGGGCAGAAGGGGGCATAGCTAGTAAACTGTGCCAGCCTTTCCCAGGTATGTGTGTGTGTTTGTATATAAATCAAATCGCAAAGTGTGTGTGTGTCAGCTTCTTGGGCAGGGTCTCAAAGTACTGGTTGGACAGAGAGGGTGGTGTAGGTTTTGGCTTGACCACTCAGCTGAGATCTCAACCCTATGCCAGTGGGGAGTCTTATTGGGGATATGGAGAGAGAGGGAGAAACCAGCCCCAGACTGACTGTGATCTCTGTGTGCACTTAAAGGAAATTGCACTTTACTGTGTGTGTACTTGTCATCCTCCCATTGTGTACGTCCCCCACTGTTGCCAGTGGAGAGGATTGAGGCTCCTTGACTACTGGGCCAGTGCAGGGACATCACAACATAAACCAAAAACTGTATAATTCATTATAGTCATATACTTTGATCTGATGTTGTCAGTTTTTATTCATTCCTCAATAATTGGGTTCAGACTCGACCATCTGATTTGACACAGCCACTTTTTACAGTTTGTGGGTACTGGAAACTCTTGAGTTCCTCCCTTACCCATAATACTCTAGTCCCCTATCATACTTCAGATCGTGTTTGCTGTTTTCAAGTATGGACATAGTCACTGTTAGCTTTCAAACTTTAGTGTTTCTAATTGGATAAGTAAACAGTTTGTATTTTTCGCTATCTTTATCACTTTTTTCTATATAGCTAATTTATTCCTCCCTTATCCTATACTTTTCATAGTGTAATTTTATTACCATTGTTGATATTTTTTTCTCTTCTTTACCCTTGTGGTAATTTCTTTAATTACCTTCTTTTTGTTTTGGCTGCTCCCATTAGAGGTCACCACAGCAGATCATCTGTTTCCATTTCTTCCTATCCTCTGCATGTTGCTCTGGCACACCAACCACCTGCATGACCTCTCTTACCACATCCATAAACCTTATCTTAGGCCTTCTTCTTTTCCTCTTACCTGGCAGCTCCATCCTTAGCATCCTTCTCTCAATATACCTGGTATCCCTCCTCAGCACATGTCCAAACCAGCACAATCTCACCTCTCTGGCTTTGTCTCCAAAAGTGTCCACCTGAGCTAACCCTCTAATATACTCATTTCTAATCATGTCCATCCTTGTCACATCTTTGACTCCTGTCTTTTCATCAGTGCCACTGTCTCCAACACATATAATATAGCTGGTCTCACTACCATCTTGTAGACCTTCCCTTTCACTCTTACTGGTACTCATCTGTCACAAAGCACTCCTGACACTCTTCACCCACTCCATCCTTCCTGTACTCTCTTCTTCACCTCTATTCCACACTCACCATTTCTCTGAATTGTTGATCTCAATTATTTAAACTCATCCACATTCGACAACTCTACTCTCTGCATCCTCACCATTCCTCTGTCTTTCCTATCAGTCACAGACATATATTCTGTCTTAATCCTGCTGACCTCTCCTCTCTAGAGCATATCTCCACATCTCTAGGATTTCCTCAGCCTGGTCCCTACTCACTACAAATCACAGTGTCATCTGCAAACATCATAGTCCACAGGGATCCTGTTTGATCTCATCTGTCAACCTGTCCATCACCATTGCAAATAAGAAAGGGTTCAGAGCTGATCCTTGATGTAATCCCACCTCCACCTTAAACGCATCTGTCACTCCCACTACAGATCTCACTGCTGTCACACTACCCTTGTACATATCCTGAACCACTCTTACATATTTCTCTGCCACTCCTGACGTCCTCATACAATACCACAACTCCTGTCTAGGCACCCTGTCATATGCTTGCTCTAAGTCCACAAAGACACAATGCAACTCCTTCTAACCTTCTCTATACTTCTCCATCAATGCCCTCAGAGCAAATATCACACCTGTAGTGCTCTTTCCTGGCATGAAACCATACTGCTGCTCACTAATCATCACCTCCCTTCTTAACCTAGCTTTCACTACTCTTTCCCATAACTTCATGTTGTGGCTGATTAGTTTTATCCCTCTGTAGTTACTACAGCTCTGCACATCACCCTTATTCTTAAAACTTGGTACCAATACACTTCTTTAGTCCTCAGGCATCCTCTCACTTTCCAAGATTTCATTAAACAATCTGGTTAAAAACACCACTGCCATTTCTCCTAAACACCTCCATGCTTCCACAGGTATGTCATCTGGACCAACAGCTTTTCCATTCTTCATCTTCTTCATAGCTGTTCTTACTTTCCTCCTTGCTAATCTGTTGCACTTCCTGATTTACTATCCCCACATCATCTAACCTTCTGTCTCTCTCATTCTCTTCATTCATCAGCCCCTCAGAGTACTCTTTCCATCTGCTCAACTCACTCTCTTCGCTTGTGAGTAAATTTCCCTCATTATCCTTTATCACCCTAAACTGCTGCACATCTTTCCCAGCTTGGTCCCTCTGTCTAGCCAATTGGTATAGGCCCTTTTCTCCTTCCTTAATATCCATCCTTTCATACAACTTGAAATACTCCTTATCCTTAGCCATCACCACCTCTCTCTTCACCATATGCCTTATCTCCTTGTACTGCTGTCTACTTTCTTCATCTCTCTGACAATCCCACTTCTTTGCCAACCTCTTTCTCTGTGTACTCTCCTGTACTTCCTCATTCTACCTCCAGGTCTCCTTGTCGTACTTTCTCTGTTCAGATGTCACACCAAGCACCTTTCTAGCTGTCTTCCTTACCACCTCTGCCGTGGCTGCCCAGCTATCTGGTAGATTCACGGCCACTCAGTACCTGTCTTAACTCTTCCCTGAACTCCATCTTCCAGTTATCCTTTTTCAACTTCCATAATTTGATCCTTGGCACTGCCCTCACTCTCCTACTCTTCTTCTTGATCGCTAGTGTCATCCTACAGACCAATATCCTATGCTGCCTAACTATGATTTCCCCTGTCACCACTTTGCAGTCTCTAATCTCCTTCTGACTGGCCCTCCTACATAGGATATAATCCACCTGTGTGCATCTTCCTCCACTCTTGTACATCACCCTTTGCTCCTCCTTCTTCTTAAAATGCATATTCAACACAGCCATGTCCATCCTTTTCACAAAATTCACTACCATCTAACCTTCTGCAGTCCTCTCCTTAACACCATACCAACCCATCACCTCCTCATTTCCTCTGTTCCCTTCACCAACATGCCCATTGAAATCTGCTCCAATCACCACTCTCTCACCCTTGGGTGCACTCTCCACCACTTCATCCAACTCTCACCAAAATTTTTCATTCTCATCCATCACGCACCCAGGTTGAGGAGCATATGCACTAACAACATTCAACATCACACCGTCAATTTCCAGCTTCATAAACATCATTCTGTCTAACGCTCTTTCACCTTCAAAACACTCTTGACATACTGTTCCTTCAAGATAACCTCTACCCCATTTCTTTTCCCATCCACACAATGATAGAACAATTTGAACCCACTTCCGATACACCTGGCCTTACTCACCTTCCATCCAGTCTCTTGCATGCACAATATGTCAACCTTCCTTCTCTCCATCATATCAGCTAGCTCTCTCCCTTTACCAGTCATACTGCCAACATTCAAAGTTCCTACCCTCACTTCCACACTCCTAACCTTCCTCTTCTTCTCCTGCCTCTAGGCATGCCTTCTCCCTCTTCTTTTCCTTCTCCTTTGGCCAAAGTAGCCCAGTTTCCACCTGCATCCTCTTGGCTAACAGTACTGGAAGTGGTCCTTGTTAACCCGAGCCTTGACCAATCTGGTATGGAAATCTATATTGTTATCCGCATATTAGATTTGGCAAAAATTTTACACCGGATGCCCATCCTGACATAACCCTCCCCATTTATCCATCCTTGGAACAAGCACAAATAAATACAGTGACTTGTGCATACTCCAGTGACTGGGTTAATGTCTTTAATTACCATTGTTGGTAATATTTTCTCTCTGTTCCTCTTTTCTATTAAAAAAAAAAAAAGCTCTTAGTGTTATGCTGCTTTTTTTTTTGTTAAGATGGCTAAAAACCTTCTTCTCTCTGTTGGACACCCATGACTCATACATTTATTGCTTGGGCCCAGCTCACTTAAAGGTGTCGTGTGATATTTGCAAACTTTTAATTCATGGGCCTTAACTGACCAGAAAAATAAGCTGATATTGAAAGGTCTTCTACCTATGACCTTTTCTGAATCTTTATCTGGAGCTCAAACCTCCAAACCTGACAAAAAGGAATCCAGAAAGTATCATTTGGGCACTTCTGGATCCTCCACTCCATCTTCTGATCCAACTACAGAGCCAGCCCACAAAATTTTGAAATGGTCATATCTGAAGATAAAATCTTCAGATTTGTCTGTCTCGGATACATAATCTGCTTCATCTGATCTAATACTTTCAGAGCCGAAACAGCTTTCTCAGACTTGGTATGCGTCCTCTCTAAACCCTGTCCCATCTCAGCTGCCATCACCCTTTTTAGAGAGACACCAACTTTCTAGATCCCCTTAAGTGGCCTCCTCTTCTCATTCTTTAGAATGTGTTTATGCTTCGTTTGTTTTTTTTAGGACTTAAGTAGAGGGTTGATTAAATATTTAAGTATTATGATTTAAAGGATGTGTGTGTGTGTGTGTGTGTGTGTGTGTGTGTGTGTGTGTGTGTGTGTGTGTGTGTGTGTGTGTGTGTGTGTGTGTGTATATATATATATATATATATATATATATATATAAGTTTATTTTTGTAAGATGTCTTTTAACAAAAAAAGTTTTTTGATTTGATTTGCATAATTAATTATATGAAGGTGTTTATTGTTTGATTTATTCAGTGGACTTAGGACATCATTTCCCATTTTCTTCTAATGAAATCCTTTGTTGAATGCTATGAGAAGAAAGTATTTAATGGACTTGCTTTGTGATAAGGTTTAATAAATGATTTTGGGTTTAATGACTGCTGTGTAGTGGCTGTGTACCTTTTATTTCATCTACATGTTTGTGCTGTTGGTACACTACTGTATCTCTTTTGGTATTCTTTGAGAAGTCACCCACTCCAGGGAGCTATCACATTGACAATATACCCCTAAGAGTTGACCTAGTTGTTCGGGATTTGGGAACTTATGTGTCAGTGATATAACTTTTGACCAAAGTGGGTCTATTGTTGTAAGAAACTCCTTCTATATTGCACAGCTTATAAACAAAGGGATTGTGTCCAGATCTAGGGATGTCATTATCCCCCTTTACTCAGCCCTCATTAGGTCAGTCATTGACTATAATGCTCCCTTTGGCATGTATCCATCCAGACACACAACAACTGGAATTCCCATAGCGCTACCTTACTGAAAGGATCCAAGTCTAAACAACACATCGCATATGGACCCACTCAAAGACCTGTCCCTAAACTCTGTATCCTACAGACTCCTAAGAAGTGATCTGTGTCGGCATATAAGGCATCCTCTGACCCATTACTGATGGATTTACTGCATAACAGCAAGTCAAATGGCATCAGAAATACTAAGTCTAGGGATCTAAACCTCTTCTGCAACATCAACAGAACAGTTTGGAGGGACATGCATATCTCACAGGGGATACTACAGGTGTGGAACAGATTCCGCATCCACATAAAACAAAATTCATCCTTGTCCTTATTCAAGTACAGCTTAGATATATAGATGGGAAGCAGAAATTTTAACCTGGCCCTTTTCTACTAATGGATATAGAAAACTCCTAAGTGCTTAAGCCCATGCATGGGTCCCCTCAAATTATATGTGGCATGATCCCACATTCTCATTAGGGGTAATATATAATTATTGACCATGGTATGGGTAAGGCCAATCTGTAAACAAATGGGATAAGGTATTTTGAACACAAAAAGGGAACTTGGCTAGGCTTAAAATGGCCTGCAACGGCAGCTAGCCTAGTACTTACCTATGAACCTATGAACTTTGGGAGTATTATAACATAGTGTGGAATTCCAAAAAAGTGATTCCTTTTTTTCCAGAAATGTATATGATAATTCATGGGTTATATATTATTTAATGACTGAGTTGGAAAGATTAGACAGGAAAGGGAGTTGACAAGGGTTGTCCAACGAGCAAAAAAAATATTTTCTGAATGGTCAAATGCAGTCATAGGCTGTATGGATGAAGTTGTGAAGGAGGGAAGAATTTGTTTTATTTTGCAATTAAGGTAGAGTGATGTTACCAGTAATTCTGAGGTATACAGATAACTTAGTGGTTATGATAAATAATAAAGTATGGATAGGAGAAGTAATGAGAGAATTAAATGAAATGCTGTAAGTAGTTAGATTATCTTTAGGCAAGGTAAAGAGTAAATGGTGTTGGGACATAGTGAATATAGAAGGTATTTATTTTACTATGAACAAAGTAGAAATATTAAAAGTGAGATGTGAGAACGGAGATTATTAAAGAGCAATGAAGAAGTTTATTACAGGAAATTAGGGAAATAATGCATGACTAGAGTTTATCCTTCAAAATCCTTATTTAATTAATTATATAATATTAGGGAAGGTGAGTAATGGATGAATATGTATGTTTCCAACTCACAGAAGAGGGAATTATTAGATTTGTTTGACATTATATGAAGTTCAACAATGAACTCAATAAAAATAAAAATGGGTAACTTTGTCTAATGACAACGAGAAGAGAAGATTGGGTTTAATAAACGTGATTGTATTTTTGGCATTGTTACATTTGTTTTGGATGTAAAATGTTATAAATTTTTAGAGGAAACATTGGTAGTTAGAGTATTAGATGTAAAATATAAAGATTTTTTTCCAAAGAGCAAGGAGTAGGAAGATAAAATTATATATGGAAATAGATATCTGAGTTTTATAAAATAAGATGAAAGTATGGAAATAGCATTTCAAGAAATGAATATGAAAAGAAAGGATTGGCATGAAAAATATTGTGCAGATAATTCTGGATTGGTCCTTGAGGAGGTTTATGGAGAAAAAATAAGAAAGCAATTAAAGAAAGAAGGAAAATATTTGAGAGTTGGAGTGAATTCCAAAACTTTTTGTGGTGGTTATTATTAAATATGTAAATGTCTTTACTTCAAGAAGTGAGTAGTAATATCATGGAGAGAACTCTCAATAAAAATCTGCTCAAGCAACAGAGACCTCCAAAGCAGAAACACATGCAACCGCCATCCCCCCAACACAACCCAAATGACACATAGCCCACAAACTCAGTGTGCCACTCAACCACAGCCCATAAGGCATAACAACGTACCCAACACTCTAGTGATAGGTTACTCTATAGTCAGGCACATTGATGTTCCACTCACCAGGCTAAAGAAGGAGAAAGTTACTGTCAGCTGCCTGTCAGGTGCCAGGATCCCCCACATAATGCACACACTCAGGTCACTTCACAAGTACAAATATGACTCTGTCATTGTCCATGTTGGTGTAAATGACCTGAGATGTACCTCCCTAGACTACAAGAAAAGAGACATGGAGGAGCTCTCCGATCTTGTAGTCCAGGCAGTTATGACCCTAGCCCTGAGTAGCATCCTGCCATCACCCAGAATGATACCACAGTACAAGGACAAAATGATTGACTTCAACAATTGGCTAAGCTTCTGGTGTCATTCTAAGGGGATCCAGTATCTGTCTGCCTGGGATGACATGATCGACAGACCACGATGCTTTGCCAGAGATGGTCTGCACCTGTCGCCCTTGGGATTCCGGATACTGGCTAAGGCTCTTGCCACCCCTATAGTGCCTTTTTAAAGCAAGGTTCAAATGACACATTCACCACCATAACAGGTACAAGCAAGCAAAATCTGAGGGTAATGCTACTCAATGCTAGAAGTCTAAACCTCAAAATGCATTCACTCGAGGCACTGCTTAAAATGGAGAATATCGACATCTGTGCAGTGACAGAGACTTGGTTGAAGGCGCCAGAGAGCACCCCTGCATTACCAGGCTATAATTCATACCACACTTTTCGGCCACCTAACCTGGACCGAAACACTAAAGGTGGAGGCGTGTCTATATTCTTTAAGGATATCCACACCTCCAGGCTAGTTGTTCAGCATAATGCATCCAAGATTATCCAAGTGCAAGTAACACGGGGCAAGATCAGAATCCAAATTGTAACTTGCTACAGATCCCCCACCATGCCCCAAGATTCTCACTCCTCATTTCTTGATACACTGGAAAATATTAAGGTACAACCCAACACCCTAATAATGGGCGATTTCAACTACCCCACCATTAACTGTGAAAACTACTCATGTACCAACTCTTTTGCTCAACGTTTCCTGGAATTCATAAATTCCAATGCCTTGGATCAACTTATCCACATCCCCACCAGGGGCAGCAATATCCTAGACCTGGTCATTACCAACATGGGCGACCGGTGTTCCACACCAGAGGTCAATTCCTCGTTGGTCAGATCCGACCACAAGCTAATCAGCCTAGACATTCACATCCCTCCCCCACCCCACCCCCCATTAGGGAAACCACTTTAAAAAATTTCTCCAAAGCCAACTTCACACGTCTTAAGACAGAAGTGGCAAACTTCACAACACCCATGCAGACGGACAATAGAGGTACGACCGCTGAATCCTACACAAATGCACTTTATAAGCACTTATACGAGTGCATTGATCATGTTATCCCTAACAGAGCCAAGATGCTATCCTCCAAAAATAGGAAGCCAATCTGGTGGTCCCCCTGCCATAAACAAACTCTGCAACAGAAGAAAGAATCTATTGCAAAAAAGAGTAAAATCCCATGACTGGAAGAGCTCCCTGGTCAGCCTCAGTAAGAAGCTGAGATCCCTCATAAAATCCTCCAAAGCTAGTTATGAAAACAAAATTGCCACAGATTCTAAAGACAACCACAAAGCATTCTATAGCTATGTCAAGAATCTCAATGGCAACACTCAGATCGCACAATGGCGCTAAATATACAGAACCAACTGATATTGCCATCATCCTGGCAGATAGGTTCAATGCTAACTTCACCCCCCCCTCACCCCCTAAAGGGCCCATCTCTATACCAGAAGAATGCAAAGTTCCTGTAATCACGGCTGCACAGGTAAAAACCACACTCTCCAAAGCCAAGAACACAGCATCCATGGGACCAGACAACATCCCAGGCTGCATTCTACATGAACTACAGAATTAACTGGCACGCCACCTAAGCACCATGTTCAATCATAGCCTCACCTCAGGCTTTGTGCCCACTGAATGACGCACAGCGATGGTTATCCCACTCCACAAAGGGGGAGCCACCACGGACTCCGGGAACTACCGCCCCATTAGTCTAATGTGTCTGGTCTACAAGGCAATGGAATGTATCATCATGGAATTTATAAACAAAGGCATTGATAATCTCCAAACTCTGGACCCCACCCAGTTCAGGTTTGTAAAAGGAAGATCATGTTTCCTAAACCTGATTGACTTCTTTGAAGCAGTCACCAAAGCCGTAGACGAGGGTAAGGTGGTTCACACAGCCTATTTAGATCTCGCCAAGGCTGTTGACACCATCCCCCACTCTGGAATTATAGATAAACTCACTAAACTAGGTATAGATCCCTATGTCACAAGATGGGTTGCCAACTGGCTCACTGACAGAACCCATACTGTGAAAGTAGCAGACTCCAAATCCGACTTCAGACCAATGACAAGTGGAGTACCACAGGGTTCAGTCCTGGGTCCTCTCCTGTTTGGTATCTACTTTTCTGAAGTACAGGCTAACATAGAAGGTGTTTGGCTAATGAAGTTAGCAGATGACTGTAAACTAGTAGCCATAATTGAAACTCCTAATGATGTGGACATCCTACAAAAGGGCCTCACTGAGACAGATGCCTGGTGTCAAAGCCATGGCCTCAAGCTCAATGCCAAAAAGTGCATTGTCATCCCCTTTGGTAAAAACTCTGTACCAATGAGCTACCACATAGGTGGTAGTCTACTTAGCACTGAAAGTATGATAAGAGACCTTGGGACACAGGTGGACAGTAGTCTCTCCTTTGATAATCACATCGCCACAGTAGTCAGGAAATCCTTCTACGTGGCACACTTCATCACAAAATGTTTCTCATCCAGGAAAAAAGAAGTCATTGTTCCCCACTACTGGGAATGACATAGAAGGTGTTTGGCTAATGAAGTTAGCAGATGACTGTAAACTAGTAGCCATAATTGAAACTCCTAATGATGTGGACATCCTACAAAAGGGCCTCACTGAGACAGATGCCTGGTGTCAAAGCCATGGCCTCAAGCTCAATGCCAAAAAGTGCATTGTCATCCCCTTTGGTAAAAACTCTGTACCCATGAGCTACCACATAGGTGGTAGTCTACTTAGCACTGAAAGTATGATAAGAGACCTTGGGACACAGGTGGATAGTAGTCTCTCCTTTGATAATCACATCGCCACAGTAGTCAGGAAATCCTTCTATGTGGCACACTTCATCACAAAAGGTTTCTCATCCAGGAAAAAAGAAGTCATTGTTCCCCACTACTGGGAATGACATAGAAATGAATCCCCACATGTCCCAGCCTTTAACGTTGGGACTTGAGCTACAGTAGACATCTGTACTTCATATTTTTCATCAAGACCATTAGAAAGTTTCTCCCAGCAGAACATTCTTACTGTGCTACTGTTAGAAATTTTGGATAGCACACTGGTTGTTCAGATATCCAGGCAAATGTGTTTCCACAAGGAAGAGGCTTCCTCTTATATTTTATAAGCGCGATGTCCAAAAGCAAGACAGCTGCTGCAATTTTTGCCACTTACAGTCATAAGAAATTTGCTGAGGAATATGTGACATGTAACAAAGAATGAGCACCTAAATGGTCTAGCCTTCAACTTTGGAAGTGGCCTAAAACATATTAGGCTTTGGAGGGCCCATTGGTTGTCTAGGTATCTGAGCAGATACCTTCCCCTAGGAAAGAACATTCAATTTTACAAGAGATGATATTTGAGAGAGGGATACCTTCCCTGCTAACACCTGTATAACTCCTGCCACTTCCAGGTATATGAAACTTGCTAAGAAATATATGAATGACTCCAGAGGTGGCCTAGTCTTCAACTCTGGGAAACGTTTCAATGGAGAAAAGAAAAACAGAATTTTCTCACCTTGATTCATTAGCTTCAGATATAGACAAGGAAGGCTTAGCATATTCAATGTAGAGCTTCTTGCCTTTGGGATGCAACACTGAAGACAAAAAAATATTATAGGGCTTCCCTAAAAATGATGTTTCCTTTGAAGGAATAATAAATCTGGTGAAGGAACATTTTAAAAGGATGTCAAAATAAGTTTTGGAGTCCCACATAGGGTACTTTGAACTCTAAGAGATAGACCAGTTTAGACCAATGGTAGCACCTATGTTCCAAATGATTGGGGTTGCCTTTTAAAAATTATGCCCCCAGAGTTGAGCTCTTGACCTCCAGACCCTAAAAAGCTGCATAGGTTTTACAGAGTACAGGACAACTATAAATACCTTTGTATAACCTAGCAGCTGACTTGGCAGATGTATCACTGGATGTTCCAAAGGCATAATACTTTTCACTGTTCAGAGTGATTCTCTCTGGTTTAAATTTTTTTAGTAATTTAGACATTAATCTTTTGTCACACTTCATGGAAATTGTACTACAGGAGAGTGATTTTATTACTGATGATGAATACTTTCACCAAAAGCAAAGATTAGCTGTGGGGCCACCTGTGCCTCCATCTACACTAATTTGGTGGTTTGGCAATGGGAAAAACTATACTTATTCAATCACCAGTTTTACATATTTTGTGGTAAATACATGAGGTACCTGGATGACATCTTTATTCTATGAAGTGAAACTTTAGTGTAACTCCAACAATTCTTGTGTGATTTACAAACCACCACTGATATTTATTTTAAATGACATACTCTAAGGAACAAGTAAAATACTTGGACATTGCTATCAATAAGAGCTGGTCTGAGATCACCACTGGAGTGTACCACAAATCTACTCATTGTAATTTCTTTTTATATTTTTCTAGTTGCCCCCTTTAGCCTTAAAATGGGTATTGTCAGCAGTCATTTGATTCATATTTTTAGGCTGTTTGATTAAAACATTTTACTGCATGAAACTATTTTGAGAAGCATATTTTTCAAAAGGGAGTACTCTTGGCTTCTAGTTGACAATTTAGTTGCTGAGGACACTTCCAAATGTGACCCTGAGTAGGACCCAATTTTCTTTAAGGGCATTGATGCATTAAACCAGGTGTCCATGGGTAAAAATTGCACCAGCAGCTGTTCCTTGAACAGACCTTTTGTCCTCCTGTTTTCTATGTATAGTAGCGCTATTAAAGAGATTTTTATGAAGCATGGGATGATTTTTTTTTAAATATTTTCCAAATGCTGATTTTCCTGTAGATGTATATGGGAATATGTCACACATTACATACAGTATAAGACCAAATTTAAAGAACATTTTAGAAAGAAACCAATATAGACCTTCAGAGACAAGAAATTGCAAAACCTCTAAATATGGACCTTATCATCAATGTCCTTACACTAATATTTTTGAATGCAGTGCTATTTTTTATTTTATTTCCAAATAGAGTAAACCAGGTAAATACAGTTGTTCCTCATTTGGAATTGTGTACCTGGCTGTATGTGACCCTCATGGAATGTTTTGCATCAGGAAAACTGAAAATGTTTTCCATAAGAGAATTTAGGTGCACTTATACTCAGTCTCTAAAAAAGATCAAAGAATTGTCCTAGCCAGACATATTTCAACATATAATAATTTTTATACATTTTTATTTAATGTCCTTGAAAGGGTAGAAATTTCTTCATGAGGAGGTGATTAGAAAACCTTACTGCAGCATAAAGAAACGGTTTGGCTGCTGAGGACTGACTGCACAGAACACCCTGGACTTCATGACTGTATTAGAACTTTCAGTGATCTTAAGTTAAGGTCAGCGAAGCTGCAAATTTAGCTTCATGTATGTTTATCAGTATACAAATGTTATTGTAATATAGTATGTGTTTTATGCTTTTACACATCATTATTGGTTTTTTTTTTAAATCAAGTGTGTGATTTTTAAAAAAAGGTAATTGCGTGTTCTATAATTGTCACCTGACTATGAACTGAAGTGTATTTAAAGGAAAACTTTTGTGGAGTTAGATTCAGACAATGTCCTAGTTTTTGATTTTAGAAGAATGAAAATGCTAAACCTATGTTGCATAAAGAATAAACTTATCTTGGTTGCATTACTGTGGTCTTTTGGACACAAGTTTGTCATTATTTTCAGTTGTAAATGTGTTTTCACTGATGTGAAGGCGTTTTGGAATTTTCTTGGTTGGGATTTTTCTTTATTCACTGTCATGTTTTATTTTTTGAAATATGTATCTATGGTGGTTTGAACCTCTCTTTGAACTTTTTCTTTTGCTGCTTTCTGACTGGTTGATCTTAAGTTTACCTGCATTGCTAACTTGGCTTTTTTCATGGTGTATACTACAACTTCTCCAGATGATTGAATGTATTGGCTGTGGAAAAACTAACACATTGGAGAGAGAGATCTGAGATGGCTACTTAGCAACTCCCTTCTGGTACTCTGCAAAGATTTGAAGATTTTTAATAGGAAAGTTCTATGCAACTCATTTAAAAAAGGAATTTACATCAGTTTAAGAACTTTGTTTCACTGTATTCTTGCAAGAACCATGAATTTGATACTTTGGGATTTATTCCTGACTTTCCTTGCATTTTCTTGTTTGGCAGTCAACATGGCAAATCTATAAAAAGGACATGAAAAAACAAACAAACAAACAAACAAAAACTATGACTTCTTTACAAGAACTGTCCTGAAAATGGACCTTATGCAGGAGAACTATAATAAGCGGACAAATTTCCTTAAAACTATGAGTGATCAACAGGGAGTCATAAAATATATGGACAGTGATGTTTTTGATACTGATGGCAGACTGAAGGAGAAGGAAATACTGAGTTCCTTTTAAAGCAAATGTTTGGTTGTTACATAAAATAGATGACTTTGAAAACAGGGAAAAGAGAAGCTATCTAAGGATTTAAAAAACTACCATTGAAAATAGAGGGAGCTCATGGTCAGTTTTTTAATAAACTGGTTGCCAATAATACTAAACATGTAATATATATATATATATATATATATATATATATATATATATATATATAAATGAAAAAACTCAACGATCACTGATGAAATCCCCTACAGTACAGTACTAGGAGCTCTCTCACTATCCAGTTTTGTTAAATTGATTTCATATTTACACAAGAACTTTATCTTCAGAACTGGTTGGTTTAATCTTCTTGTGAAGGTGGGTAACTACAAAATTAGATTTGATAACTTTTCTTCAAAAACTATGAAAAAATAAAAGTATGTTGGCTAATAAAAACCCTGTAAAAATAATATTAAAGTTCATAGTCTTTAGCTATCCAGACCAAAACTGTTGCTTCCTGATTAACCTACCAGCATAACAAACCAATCAAAGGAAAATATGAAGGTGTTACTGATCAATGCTAGAAGCCTATACAAGAAACTCCATTCCCTACAAGCCCTCCTCACCTTGTAGGACAGACGTCTGCATAGTAACTGAGACATAGTTTAAAATGACAGAGAGCACTCCAGCTGTCCAGTGCTATAAAGCCTTCCACACTTTTAGACCATCTACTGTGTAGAAGGGGAAACATGGTATTGTCTGAATTTTCATCCAGAAGAGACTCACAACAGGACTGGTAATGCAACATGATGCACTAGAGCTTTTTCTTATCCAATTAATCATCAGAAACATCCTGTAACATATATTAGCTGGGTACCGAATTCCCTCTATGATCCAAGAAAGCCGCAATGCCTATGCACAGGAACTGGGATCACTTAGTAATAAACACAATATAATTTTCATAGGTGATGTAAACTATCCAACTATAGACTGGGAAACCTACACCACCATTAGCACACAAAGAGATTCCTGAACTTCCTCAATACAAACACTCTGAAACAATTAGCTAAATGTACCCACTGGGGGAACAACATCTTGGATCTTGCTCTTACTAATACTGGGGCATGTTGCATCATTCCCTACATTTCTTCACCACTTAGTAATCTCCTTCAAAATAAAATAGAAACCATAGACCCATTCCACCCAAGTTATCTTTAGAAATTTCACTAGGACAAACTATATACCCCTAAGTGATGCATTGGTAAGCTTCAAATCACCACCAAATCCATTTAGCCCCACTGAACATGCAGAAACATATTCTACCACACTATATCAGCATGTAAATAGCTGCAGAGATGTTGATGTACCCTGTAGGAACAAGTGCACGATGAACCTGAGAAACAACTCCCCATGGTGGAACCATAATATAAATAGGCGAGGAACAACACCCCATGGTGGAACCATAATATAAACAGGCGAGGAACAACTCCCCATGGTGGAACCATAATATAAACAGGCAAGGAACAACTCCCCATGGTGGAACCATAATATAAACAGGCGAGGAACAACTCCCCATGGTGGAACCATATTATAAACAAGCAAGGAACAGCTCCCCATGGTGGAACCATAATATAAACAGGTGAGGAACAACTCCCCATGGTGGAACCGTAATATAAAGAAAAAAACAGAACCAGCAAAACGTAGATCCTGAAAACCACAGTTTATTGTGACAGGTTTAAAAACCTACACATAGACAACACTTTTGCAACAGACCGGTTTCGGTAGGGTATACACAACCTTCTTCAGTGAAAATGAACAAAGCAAAAATGTGACAAGATATAAAGAGGTTACTAAGTACCTATTGGTTAATTCAAAAATTATCATTCAAGCCAGGTGGGAATAATCCCCCCAGTTTGATAATCCATTTCTTTTCCTTGGTATTAAGAATAGATTGCCAGCCTGCTTTATTTGTCCTATTCCCTTGTATAATATCAATAGCCATAAATGTAAATTTTGCAGTGGTATGTGCCAAAGAGTGTTTGTATAAAGCATTGGTTATTTTATTTGTCCTGATATTACTGATGTGCTCTGTGATTCTGATTCTGAGTGGCCAAGAGGTCTGTCCAACATAAAAAGCACCACAGTGACAACTGGCCAGATAGATAAGCCAGTCACTGCTGCAGTTGGCAAAAGATTTGATGTCATAGACCTGGGAGCAGTTCCTACTGGAAAATTGTTTAGATTTATTGATTTTATCACAGTTAGTACAGTGTCTACATGGAAAACAGCCTGTGAGTGGGTCCCCTGAGAGTGTAGTTTGTTTAAATTGCATGTGGTTATGCTTACTACCATGCTTAAAATGATTAAAGAAACCCCCTAGATTTGTACCTTTCCTGAACGAAAACTGACATCGGTCAGGAATGAAATTGGAAATATCAGAATCATATTGTAAGATGTTCCAATGAGTGTTAATACTGTCAATTAATTGGTTCGAATTCCTGGCATAGGTGGTAGTGAATCTTAGTGTAGTGCTTTTATCAGGGATGTTTTTTTGGTACTGGAGAAAGTTGTTCCTATTGGAGGAGTTGGTCATGTTACTGGCACTAGACACATGGCCCATAGCATAGCCTCTGGACCTAAATCTTTCCGTAAGATCCCTCCTATGATGTTGAAAAGCATTGTCAGTGGAACAAATGTGTTTGATTCGAATAAATTGTGACTTAGGGATATTCCGTATAACATGAGGGGGATGAAAACTGGAAGCATGTAAAATGGTATTGTATTCAGGATGTTTCCTGAATACTTCCGTAGAGAGTGTATTGTCAGGCAATTTGGTAATAGCAACGTCCAAAAAAGTAATTTTCCTGTGATCATAATGTGCAGTAAATTCAAAACCCCAAATGTTGTTGTTTAAATAGGAAATAAAATCCATTAAACCATGTGTGTCACCTCTCCAAACCATCCAGCAATCGTCCAGATAACGACGCCAAATGTCAATATGCTCCAAAAAAATGTTGTTCCGGCAATTGTAAATTATATGATGTTCCACAAAAGCCATAAAAAGGTCAGCGTAAATTGGAGCAAAAGAGGCTCCCATAGCTGTTCCCTTGACCTGCCAGTAACATTTGTCTTGATAAAAAAAAACATTGCTGGTTAAAACAAATTTGGCTAGTTCAACCAAAAAAGAGTTGAAAAGAGGTTGGTATAAACCAGCTTGGTCCAACCAAAAGGACAAAGCCTCCAGACCAGACTTGTGGGGGATGTTGGTATACAAGGAACAAACATCTAAAGTGCACATTAACCAGTCCTCTTCCAACTGACTGTCAGATATTATATTGAGAAACATAGTGGTGTCATGTATTCGTGATCGTACAAGACTCAGCAAGGGTTTCAGATGCAGAGTGAGAAACAGAGAGAGGGGTTCTGTGATGTACCCTCTCCCAGAGACAATAGGACGCCCAGGGGGATTGATAAGACTTTTGTGGGTCTTCGGTAAAAAATATATATATTGTGGAGTTGGGTCATGAACAATAAGCTGTTGTGCAGTGTCCTCGGTAATAATGAATTTGTCCTTGGCCCAAAGAACAAAGTCTTCAATCTGTTTCTGAAACCTGGATGTTGGATTAATTGTCATTAGTGAATAATACTTTTGATCAGACAATTGTCTGGTAGCTTCCTTATCATAGTCAAGCCAATTCAAAATAACCACAGCACCCCCTTTATCAGATGAGATAATTACAATATTTTCATTTTTCTGTAGCTCAACAATGGCCTGCCTTTCGGCTGAAGAAATATTGTTGGTTTTCCAACGTAAACCTTGACCTGAAAAATGTAGATCTTTGAGAATGTTGCACTGGAATTGAAGCACATTGGGATGCATTGGTGGATTAAATTTGGATTTGTGATAAATGAATTTATCACTAATAGAACTGTTAGAATCACCAAAAAACAATTTCAGGTTTAATAATCTACAGAAAGCAAGAACATCCTGAGCCATACTGTCTTCAGTAATAGTAAACCCAGGTACAAATGATAAGCCTTTATTCAAAATTGACAATTGGGTAGAAGAGAGTACAAAATGAGACAGATTCAGAACATTGTTGTCAAAAACAGGATTCATTTCTCCAATACCATTTTCAATAACCCCTGAATGTTTGTGATGCCTTCTATGTTTCCTGCCCCCTCTGTGTTGCTTTGGCCTAAAGGGACAGAACCTGGGGTTCTTTTGGTGGCCGGTGAACCCAAAGTGGACTGTGGCTCACTATCTGTATATGAGGATACATCCTCAGTAGATGACCCTGAGGTATGTCCAGATTTTTTAAGAATGGATCTTGGTCTCTTTTTCCTGGAGGATCTGTTAAAGTTCGAGGTGAACCTTACTTGTTTAGTACTCACAGCAAAGGGGTTGGAACCCTGGTAATCCCCTTGATCCCTCTGAAATTTTTTTAACTTTCTGTTGCGTAATTGTTCTTCCAATGTTTTGATATCCCCTGCTATATTGTTAAGCTGAGGTTTAATAAATGGTTCATCTTCATAAGGTTTAATAGCCTCAACCAATCTGGTAACAGACTGAATCTCAGAATCTATAGTCCTGTCATAGAATTTGGATAGGGATTCCACAAAGGATATGGTCGCTCGTTGTTGAATGGATGACCACTGTTCAATAAGTTCCTCGTCCGCATTTGAAACCAGGGGCTGAATACGTACTCTTAGCCCCCTAGGTGTAATGCCCTTGGCTAAATAGGCCTTAAAGAGTTTCAAATGCCATATGTTAGATATCAGGGTTTTGAGATGTGTAAATAAATCTTGAAAAGCTGAGGTACATTTAAATTCAGCATCTGAGGAGCCCATATTGTTTGTCAATTCACCAGTATTACAGCTCAAACCAAAAACCCTGAGGTCTTCCCTATCCGCAGATAGTCCTGAAATGAAGCTGACAAAATCCATAATATGAAATGGAAAGCTGACAATAATAGTCATAAAACTAAGTCAGCAATTGTAATAAAGGGACAATAACAGCCCAAAGATGTATGTAGATAAGCTGTGTCCCTGATGTCAAATCAGAAAAAAGGAAGTAAATGTCTGAACTATAAAAAATTGTTTAGTCTATAACAGGACTATAGTCAGAAATCATATGGATCAAATTTTGCACAAAATGGCCCTTATAAGGGTGAACCATTAAAACACAAAAATTGTCAGGAATCAGCCACACAAGTCATAAAAGATGTGCAGGCATACATATAAAAACAAAAAAAACAAAAAAAAAAAAAAAAAGGGGGGAATACCTAAAAAGATGACTAAAAAGAACACGGGGGCATTAAACAAACCCAATTAGCCAGGTATAAAGGTGATAAGATAGTTAGATATAACCATGTGTTATTTATTAATCACAAATGCTAAACAAGAACCAATGTCCCTGATGGCATATGTATATCAAGGCCTGAAATAATAAGCTACTAACTAATGGTATGTCCTATATCTGAAATAGTGAGCCAGAGTCTTCTAAAGCAATGTTATAACATATGTCAAACATAGAAGTCAGGAATCTGTGATGCACTTATTACCCAAACCACTTTTCTAAAACAAAATATTCCCTGACAACAACCTATTCACAAACTAAAAGAATGGAATATAACTGACCCAAGATAATATAATTATCCAAGTGAAACTGTATAACACATTAATAACACGAGGTCAAATGATAACACATATGTTTTGTTGTCCTGAGAATAGAAATGCCATAGAAAATATTATAAGGACTAATGGACAATGTCCAGATCCAAATCCAACAATTGGGCACCATGAAACAAAAGTCAAACCAGACACATGTATCTAAACATCAAAAGATGGTCAATTAAGGCCACAAATATCAGTTGTTATCAATATGAAAAATATTTTAAAGAAGTAAAAAACTATGAGACCAAACTGTTGTTCAATGCAATATAATGCAGTCCATAAAAAATGGTGATGCAATTGTAAAAAATGAAGATCTAATGTCCCTCAATTGTGTAATAACTCCGATGGTCTTGCCACAATTCGTATTTAAAAATCTTGATATATGCTCTATTGAATCACTGATGTAATCCCGCTAATCCACGACAACTCGTGCCAGTTATATGGATAAATTTAAAAAAACAGTAAAAAGTTGTTGTTTCCTATACCAAAAACAAACAGTAGACGCATTAAACAATTTAAACATATACACAAAAAAATAAGACAAATATCGCCAAACATATACAATGTAACTGTATATAAAAATATTGACAAATAAAAAGTATATAGGTGAAAGGCAGATTATTGTCAAATAAAGGCAAACAGTGATTCCTGGACCCACGTAATTAGAGTAGTAAATCACATATGTATGCTATGGAACCTCGTCGCCATCTTGATACTCAAAAAAATGTATTAAACATATGAAAAAAAAACATTTTGTCCCTGAATTGTCAATGTTGTTCCGCAATTCTGTATCACGAAAAAATTCGTGATATATAATTTTTGGTACAGTACCTTATAGAGTCCAAGTCCGTGGATAAAAGTGAATTCAAGCCAATGTCAACCAGATTAGCTCAATCCAGTAAAACGATAAATAATCCACATGAAATGAACATAAAGAGTGAAAAAATGCACTAGACTAGGCACAGGAAACTGCACAATGCTGTTATAAACATAGAAAATCCCTGGCATCACCTGAAGTGAATAGGAACTCGCATGTTGTGAAAAAACAGATCAGGCATATGAAATTAGCGTGTGCGCTGGTTCAACGAAAACGCCAAACCAAGTCAGATAAAAATTAGATGGATCCATAAGACATCATCAACAAGGATAGAAAATTATCAAACCAAAAAAGATTAAACCTGGTAGGATAACCCAATAGGTAAATTGTGATAAATCCAAAGTAGTAAACCAATCAGTCAGTCCATGGTCAATATCACCAGCCCCCAGCAGGAAGTGAGAGAAACAGCGTTACATGAAAAGAGTTCCTGCACGTAGAGCAATTGCCCGGTTCCAAATGCAACAATGATAAAGAAAAATACAGAACCAGCAAAACGTAGATCCTGAAAACCACAGTTTATTGTGACAGGTTAAAAAACCTACACATAGACAACACTTTTGCAACAGACCGGTTTTGGTAGGGTATACACAACCTTCTTCAGTGAAAATGAACAAAGCAAAAATGTGACAAGATATAAAGAGGTTAGTAAGTACCTATTGGTTAATTCAAAAATTATCATTCAAGCCAGGTGGGAATAATCCCCCCAGTTTGATAATCCATTTCTTTTTCCTTGGTATTAAGAATAGAGTGCCAGCCTGCTATATTTATATATTTATATGTTATGTTATAACATTGCTTTAGAAGACTCTGGCTCACTATTTCAGATATAGGACATACCATTAGTTAGTAGCTTATTATTTCAGGCCTTGATATACATATGCCATCAGGGACATTGGTTCTTGTTTAGCATCTGTGATTAATAAATAACACATGCTTATATCTATGTTATCACCTTTATACCTGGCTAATTGGGTTTGTTTAATGCCCCCGTGTTCTTTTTAGTCATCTTTTTAGGTATCCCCCCTTTTTTTTTTTATATATATGTATGCCTGCACATCTTTTAAGACTTGTGTGGGTGATTCCTGACAATTTTTGTGTTTCAATGGTTCACCCTTATAAGGGCCATTTTGTGCAAAATTTGATCCATATGATTTCTGACTATAGTCCTGTTATAGACTAAACAATTTTTTATAGTTCAGACATTTACTTCCTTTTTTCTGATTTGACATCAGGGACACAGCTTATCTACATACATCTTTGGGCTGTTATTGTCCCTTTATTACAATTGCTGACTTAGTTTTATGACTATTATTGTCAGCTTTCCATTTTATATTATGGATTTTGTCAGCTTCATTTCAGGACTATCTGCGGATAGGGAAGACCTCAGGGTTTTTGGTTTGAGCTGTAATACTGGTGAATTGACAAACAATATGGGCTCCACAGATGCTGAATTTAAATGTACCTCAGCTTTTCAAGATTTATTTACACATCTCAAAACCCTGAGATCTAACATATGGCATTCGAAACTCTTTAAGGCCTATTTAGCCAAGGGCATTACACCTAGGGGGCTAAGAGTATGTATTCAGCCCCTGGTTTCAAATGCGGATGAGGAACTTATTGAACAGTGGTCATCCATTCAACAACGAGCGACCATATCCTTTGTGCAATCCCTATCCAAATTCTATGACAGGACTATAGATTCTGAGATTCAGTCTGTTACCAGATTGGTTGAGGCTATTAAACCTTATGAAGATGAACCATTTTTTAAACCTCAGCTTAACAAAATAGCAGGGGATATCAAAACATTGGAAGAACAATTACGCAACAGAAAGTTAAAAAGATTTCAGAGGGATCAATGGGATTACCAGGGTTCCAACCCCTTTGCTGTGAGTACTAAACAAGTAAGGTTCACCTCGAACTTTAACAGATCCTCCAGGAAAAAGAGACCAAGATCCATTCTTAAAAAATCTGGACATACCTCAGGGTCATCTACTGAGGATGTATCCTCATATACAGATAGTGAGCCACAGTCCACTTTGGGTTCACCGGCCCCCAAATGAACCCCAGGTTCTGTCCCTTTAGGCCAAAGCAACACGGGGGGGGGGCAGGAAACATAGAAGGCATCACAAACATTCAGGGGTTATTGAAAATGGTATTGGAGAAATGAATCCTGTTTTTGACAACAATGTTCTGAATCTGTCTCATTTTGTACTCTCTTCTACCCAATTGTCAATTTTGAATAAAGGCTTATAATTTGTACCTGGGTTTACTATTACTGAAGACAGTATGGCTCAGGATGTTCTTGCTTTCTGTAGATTATTAAACCTGAAATTGTTTTTTGGTGATTCTAACAGTTCTATTAGTTATAAATTCATTTATCACAAATCCAAATTTAATCCACCAATGCATCCCAATGTGCTTCAATTCCAGCGCAACATTCTCAAAGATCTACATTTTTCTGGTCAAGGTTTATGTTGGAAAACCAACAATATTTCTTCAGCCGAAAGGCAGGCCATTGTTGAGCTACAGAAAAATGAAAATATTGTAATTATCTCAGCTGATAAAGGGGGTGCTGTGGTTATTTTGAATTGGCTTGACTATGATAAGGAAGCTACCAGACAATTGTCTGATCAAAAGTATTATTCACTAATGACAATTAATCCAACATCCAGGTTTCAGAAACAGATTGAAGATTTTGTTCTTTGGGCCAATGACAAATTCATTATTACAGAGGACACTGCACAACAACTTATTGTTCATGACCCAACTCCACAATATATATATTTTTTACCGAAGACCCACAAAAGTCTTATCAATCCCCCTGGGCGTCCTATTGTCTCTGGGAGAGGGTACATCACAGAACCCCTCTCTCTGTTTCTCACTCTGCATCTGAAACCCTTGCTGAGTCTTGTACGATCACGAATACATGACACCACTATGTTTCTCAATATAATATCTGACAGTCAGTTGGAAGAGGACTGGTTAATGTGCACTTTAGATGTTTGTTCCTTGTATACCAACATCCCCCACAAGTATGGTCTGGAGGCTTTGTCCTTTTGGTTGGACCAAGCTGGTTTATACCAACCTCTTTTCAACTCTTTTTTGGTTGAACTAGCCAAATTTGTTTTAACCAGCAATGTTTTTTTTTATCAAGACAAATGTTACTGGCAGGTCAAGGGAACAGCTATGGGAGCCTCTTTTGCTCCAATTTACGCTGACCTTTTTATGGCTTTTGTGGAACATCATATAATTTACAATTGTCGGAACAACATTTTTTTGGAGCACATTGACATTTGGCGTCGTTATCTAGACGATTGCTGGATGGTTTGGAGAGGTGACACACATGGTTTAATGGATTTTATTTCCTATTTAAACAACAACATTTGGGGTTTGGAATTTACGGCACATTATGATTACAAGAAAATTACTTTTTTGGACGTTGCTATTACCAAATTGCCTGACAATACACTCTCTACGGAAGTATTCAGGAAACATCCTGAATACAATACTATTTTACATGCTTCCAGTTTTCATCCCCCTCATGTTATACGGAATATCCCTAAGTCACAATTCATTTGAATCAAACGCATTTGTTCCACTGACAATGCTTTTCAACATCATAGGAGGGATCTTACGGAAAGATTTAGGTCCAGAGGCTATGCTATGGACCATGTGTCTAGTGCCAGTAACATGACTAACTCCTCCAATAGGAACAACTTTCTCCAGTACCAAAAACACATCTCTGATAAAAGCACTACACTAAGATTTACTACCACCTATGCCAGGAATTCGAACCAATTAATTGACAGTATCAACACCCATTGGAATATCTTACAATATGATTCTGATATTTCCAATTTCATTCCTGACCAATGTCAGTTTTCGTTCAGGGAAGGTAAAAATCTAGGGGGTTTCTTTAATAATTTTAAGCATGGTAGTAAGCATAACCACATGCAATTTAAACAAACTACACTCTCAGGGGACCCACTCACAGGCTGTTTTCCATGTGGACACTGTACTAACTGTGATAAAATCAATAAATCTAAACAATTTTCCAGTAGGAACTGCTCCCAGGTCTATGATATCAATTTGTTTGCCAACTGCAGCAGCGACTGGCTTATCTATCTGGCCAGTTGTCACTGTGGTGCTTTTTATGTTGGACAGACCTCTCGGCCACTCAGAATCAGAATCACAGAGCACATCAGTAATATCAGGACAAATAAAATAACCAATACTTTATACAAACACGCTTTGGTACATACCACTGCAAAATTTACATTTATGGCTATTGATATTATACAAGGGAATAGGACAAATAAAGCAGGCTGGCACTCTATTCTTAATACCAAGGAAAAGAAATGGATTATCAAACTGGGGGGATTATTCCCACCTAGCTTGAATGGTAATTTTTGAATTAACCAATAGGTACTTAGTAACCTCTTTATATCTTGTCACATTTTTCCTTTGTTCATTTTCACTGAAGAAGGTTGTGTATACCCTACCGAAACCGGTCTGTTGCAAAAGTGTTGTCTATGTGTAGGTTTTATAACCTGTCACAATAAACTGTGGTTTTCAGGATCTACGTTTTGCTGGTTCTGTTTTTTTCTTTATCATTGTTGCATTTGGAACCGGGCAATTGCTCTACGTGCAGGAACTCTTTTCATGGAAACGTAATATAAACAGGTGAGGAACAACTCCCCATGGTGGAACCATAATATAAACAAGTGAGAAATAACTCCTCATGGTGGAACCATAATATAAATAGGCGAGGAACAACACCCCATGGTGGAACCATAATATTAAACAAGTGAGAAACAACTCCCCATGGTGGAACCATAATATAAACAAGTGAGAAACAACTCCCCATGGTGGAACCATAATATAAGCAAGTGAGAAACAACTCCCCATGGTAGAACCATAATATAAATAGGCGAGGAACAACACCCCCTGGTGGAACCATAATATAAACAGGTGAGAAACAACTCCCCATGGTGGAACCATAATATAAACAGGCGAGGAACAACTCCCCATGGTGGAACCATAATATAAACAAGCGAGGAACAACTTCCCATCGTGGAACCATAATATAAACAAGCGAGGAACAACTCCCCATGGTGGAACCATAATATAAACAGGTGAGGAACAACTCCCCATGGTGGAACCATAATATAAAGAGGCGAGGAACAACTCCCCATGGTGGAACCATAATATAAACAAGTGAGGAACAACTCCCCATGGTGGAACCATAATATAAACAGGTGAGAAACAGCTCCCCATGGTGGAACCATAATATAAACAGGTGAGGAACAACTCCCCATGGTGGAACCATAATATAAACAAGCAAGGAACAACTCCCCATGGTGGAACCATAATATAAACAGGTGAGGAACAACTCCCCATAGTGGAACCATAATATAAACAGGTGAGGAACAACTCCCCATGGTGGAACCATAATATAAACAGGCGAGGAACAACTCCCCATGGTGGAACCATAATATAAACAAGTGAGAAACAACTCCCAATGGTGGAGCCATAATATAAACAGGCTTTACAATAAAAGGAAAAAAAATATGACCAAAAGGAAGAAGAGTAATTCCCAGAATAATGGAACTGTGGTCATAGAAATAAACAAACAACTCATAAGCTTAATAAAATCCACCAAAGCCAAGTTTGAGGCTAAAATAGCCACCCAAGCTTAAGACAATAACAAGGCCAATACTAATTGATTTACTGCACATCAACAAGTCAAATGGCATCAGAAATACTAAGTCCAGCGCTCTAAACCTCTTCTGTAACATCAAAAGAGCAGTTAGGAGGTACAGGTTTATTTTGCAGAGGATACCGCTGCTCTGCAACAGACTTCCCATCCACATAAAACAAAGCTTATCCTTGTCCATATTCTTACACAAACAGAAAATTTACCCCAGGACTGCCTCTTGTACTACTAACGGACAGAGGCAGCTCATAAATGCTTTATCCCTTGCATGGGTCTCCTTAAATTATCTGTGATATGATCCCATTTATTCTCACTGGGTTAATATTTAATTATCAACCTTAGAATGGATAAGGCTAATCTAACAGGAACTGAGATAGGATATTTCAAGCAACAAAAAGGAAATTGGCTGGATTTAAAATAGCCTGCCAGGTCTACTAACTTACTTAACTATGAGCCTATGAACCTATAAGGCCTCTTCAGTTATGTTCTTAATCTCAGAAGCACAATGCGGCAATGCACTGAGCTGATTGTGAGTAATATTACCTACCCCGAGGCTGAAGATATAGTGAACCTACTGGCTGATGAATTCAGCTCAAACCTTAACCCTCTCTTTCCACTCTATCTATCCCACAAGATGTTTCTGAAATAGCTATCACACCAGATCAAGTCCTACAGTCTGTATCAAAAGCTAAAAATATTGCATCAATGGATCCTGACAATATCCTTGGATGCATCTTAAAAAAAACGAAGCACAATTTTACCCCCTTCCCCCAGCAACACTATTCTACCTCAGCATCCACATAGGTTTTGTACAAAGTGAATGGAGAGCAGCTATAGTCATTTCCTGCATAAGGGTGAACTTTCCACAGACCCAGGCAATTAAAGACCCATAAGTCTGACCAGCCTCATATGCAAAGCCATGGCAAAACCTATCATGGAACTAATCATTTTGGACATAGACACCTCCAAACACTGGATCCATCTTACTTTGGATTCATCAAGGGCAGGTGATGCTTACTCAACCTGGTAGATTTTTTTGAAAAGGTCACCAAAGCAATGGATGAAGGTAAAAAGCATACAGCATACCTTGACATGGCCAAAGCTTTTGACACAATCTCCCATTCAGGTATAGTAAAAAAGCTAAATAAACTGGGTATAAACCCTCATGTCACCTGCTGGATTGCTTACTGACTCACAGATAGGACACAGGAGATAAAGACAGGGGAAGCTACCTCCTCAAAGAGCCAGTCACCAGCAGAGTTCCCAAAGGTTCGGTGCTGGGACATCTATTTGGCATCTACTTCTCTGAAGTGAAAGCCAATAAAAAGGGCTCTGGCTGACTAAGTTTGCAGATAACTGCAAACTAGGAGCAGTTACTGAATAACCAAATGACTTATCCAGTCTGCAGGAAGGTTTTTCGCAAACAAATAACTGGTACCAGAACTGTGGACTGAAACTGAATGCCAAAAAATGCATTATCAAGTCCTTTGGGAATTCATTTACCCCAGGGGAAATGCCACATTTAAAATAAGTCCTTAAGAATTGACCCATTTTTTATGATTTGGAAACTTATGTGCATAGTGAACTAAATTTTGATCAACATGTGCTCACTGTCATATGAAGTTCTTATATTACGCAGCATATAAACAAAAGAATTGTGTCTAAATCTGGGGATGTCATTGTCCCTTTTTACAGACCTATCATTAGACCAATCACTGAGTATAATGCCCCCTTTTGCAAGCATCTGTCCAAACACATGCACCAGCTGGACCACTCACAGAGATACCTTACTAAAAGGATGCAGTATGTCCTACATGGACTAACCCAAAGCCCTGTGACTATACTCAGTATCCTACAGACTGCTAAGAGGTAATCTGTGTCTGGCATACAAGGCATCTTCTTTCCCAGTACTGATGGAACTACTAAACATCAGCAAGTCAAATGGCATCAGCAATGCTTGGTCCAGGGAACTAAACCTCTTCTGCAACATCAACAGAATGATTTGGATGGAGAGAGATATCATACAGAGGATATCACTGCTCTGGAACAACTCCCCAGCCATGTAAAACGCAGCTGATCCCTGTCCATATTCAAATGCAACTTGGATCAATGAATGGATAATAGAAAATTTATCCCAGGACTGCTCCCTGTGCTACTAATGAACAGAGCTCCTAAATGCTTTATCCCATACATGGGCCCCCTCAAATTATTTATTTATTTATTTATTTGTCTTTGTTTACCAGGACAGTCCAATTTCAAAAGCATGTCCTTGCTGCCGATCCTCTAACAGCATCCCTCCGCCTGCTTTGTAAGTTGATTCTGCTTAAACTGTTTTTCTTTTAGAATTTTCTCAATATTATGACTTGTCTCCTACTCTTTTAGATCATATATTACTGTTGCTAAAGACTGTCAAGGGTTGCTTTCCTAGTTTGTAAGTACCTACCATATTAGCACTATTAACACGGACTACCTAGAGTTCGTCTATTGTATGCGTGTATTTGCCTCGTAAAGAGCGAGCAGCCATATGTTGTTTTTTTATTGTGTATAGTGAATTGCCTTGATAAAAGAACAGTTTTATGTTGCATAAGGTCTCTGTATCTGTATTACCAGTGTAATGACTGCGTAATTGCAGTCTATACAGTGTCCACGTGTCTGCCTTGGATGCATTTATTTTATTTTATTTATTTTATTTTACATTTGTTGACCGGGATAGTCCAACTGGATGCATGTCCATTTTCAGTGGAGGCCTGGTGAGAAAAGCTCCAAGGGTAAGCAGATACAGCATTGCATAATACCAGCATTACATAATACAAACAGACTATTTACAGAGATTACATAAGTAAGCAAGTTAAACAAGTTCCACAAGTTAGAGTTAATCCCAAGCGTAAGTCAGGAATCATTTGGCTTATTCTGCCCTACGGCTTGTTTATAACTACTCTTAATGCCTGAAATAGTTAAGCATACCTGTAATTTAACCTTAGCTGGGTATTTTTTGAGTTGCTAGAATGACACCATTATGGAGCAGCCATTATTAATGTAGCCGTAAAAATGGCAAGACTAGCTATAAAGGTGGTCGCCTCAATATAGAAGACCTACTAGATTGACTTGCACAGCAATAATCTTACCCTTCTCTCCTTTATACCTTATATGTAGATTGCATTCTTAGTTTGACCCTTATTAATTATTGTGCCTTATCCTCTCTTCTCTCTAATAGCCATAACTCTGTCCTCTACATATAGCCCAGCTCTCTGTTACTTCCTGCCAAGTGAACATGGAGACTACTAGAACTACAGTCGCATGCAAACTGCCTTCAGCAGCTCTCTCCTTACAGAGCCTAAAATTAAGTAAAAAAGTAGGTTGTTTGTATTATCAGCTATTTCACTAGTCTGGAGGCACGTTGTTACGCTTGGCAGCAAGGTACACTGCCCCCATCTGTAGGTCGTCAGCCTAACATAAAATAGTCTTCTCCCCTCAGTACTTCCACTATTTTCTGCTGTACACAATACATTTTTTCCCTTAGCCACTTGAATTAAATAATCCTACTCTGGCCTTATGCTAGTTACAATACATAACACAGCCTTACCCTACATTGCCCATCTCCCTGTATACATATTATCTTACTGATTGTTTTTTTTAGTGCCGCTTACCTCCCGGATTGGAGTTCCTAGGAGATGAGATAGACTACAACATGAAGTTTGACATTCATATCTCACTCAACAAATTGCTCAAACACATCTCATCTCCACACTTCTATATGCCTCTCCTATTCTCACCAATCTTAGAAAATCAGATCTAGCCAAACTAGATGCCCGCTACAATAAAACTGCAAGGTTCGCCACCAGTAGACCATATAAAACACACCACTGCTTAGCTCTTAACTCAACTGGCTTGAACTCCCACACCTTCTTCTTTATAACCAGCTTATACTAACCCATAAGATTCTATACAACCCTAACAAAATTCCTGCATTACTAAACCTAATACATCCTTAGTCCAGTACTGGGGTCCTACACTCTAATAACAAACCTCTCCTTCAAGTCACTAAAGCCAATAACTCTGCAGGAGCCTCTCTAGATTCAAAATTTATAGCACAAAAATGGAACACTTTGTCAACAAATGTAACAGCCACAACATCCCTAGCTCAGTTTAAGACAGCCATAAAAACACACCTACAAACTAACTGGATTTGCAACTGTAATACCCCAGGGTAGCCTAACTCTTTCTACTTCTCAAACTTGTAATGTAAACACCCCTCTCTCCCTTATTTTAAGACAATACAGCTCACTTTATCTTGCAAGACTCAGCTCTCATTCCTCTCTCTTCCTGTCAACAATTCCCGCTTCTTCTAATTATAGACACTTGAAATCCACCTTACTATATCAAATATTATCATAATGAGTTTTATTTTCTCTGTACTGTTAAAGATGTGTCCTCTTTTCTTCCTGTATATTGTACTATTTTGTTATTATATAATTTGTAGTGTTATCTTAGTTTTGACATACAGAATGAAAGTTTTATTCTTCTGTACCTGTGATATTTTACTTTATGATTCTGTGATATATGGAGAGCTTTTCTCCCTGAGCCTCCGCTGAAAAAGGACCAGTGTCCAGTCGGACTTTCCTGGTAAACAAATATAAAATAAATAAATAAATAAATAAATAAATAAATACATTGGGTAATAACCATATTTAGCAGAGGCCTGGGGAGAAAAGCTCCATTTGCTTACATTGCATTATACTAAGTTCCAGCTAAACACAGAGTAGAAAATTCCTATTTGCATTTATACACAAACAGTAGTTACATTTATATATTCTGAGATTTTACAGAGGTGGAAGTTACTAAAGAGAAAGCCCACATGCAACTTAGTGGATTGTACAGGCAGCAGTTATGTATAAAAATTGTTTTATCATTTTAGTAAGATGTTGAGAGCATTCTGTTTAAGGAGAGTATTTGGAGAATATCATATGGTGAACACAAAGCTTCAACCTTGTGATGAGCATGTGCAGAACCAGGATTGGTTAAGACATTTAAGAAGTGGTTTAAAACTATTGAGTTTGTCGGAGAGTTTTATTTGTATGGCGATACTATTCCAGAGTTTAGCAACATATTGGGAGTACAGCGAGTCTCCTGCAACATTATTTGACTTATTTGTAAGGAATAAGAATATGTTTATAGAGCAGAGGTTTCTTGGTGGACAGTACGGCAGTAATAAGTTTTGTAGTGCAGGGCAATTTTCTGGATGATGAATGAGTTTGTATGCTGTAGTTGTGAATATGTTAGGTAGCTGTGTAATTCAAGTCAGTTTAATTGCTACAACAATGGTGGATCCTATGAGAGAAATTTGTGACAAGTTTAGCTATTTTATTGTAGCGGGAGGCAAGATTCTTTCTTTGGATATTGTTTAAGTTTGTTAGGATAGGAGTGGCATTTATGGGTGGCTGTGGTGGTGCAGTGGTTAGCATTGCCACCTCACAGCAAGAGGTTCTCAGGTTCGATTCTCGGCTGGGGTGCCTTCTGTGTGGAGTCTGCATGTCCTCCCTGTGGTCCCGTGGGTGTCCTTCGGGTGCTCCGGTTTCCTCCCACATCCCAAAGACATGCTGTTGGTGGATTGGACACTCTAAATTGGCCCTAGGTGTGAGTGCGTGCATGTTTGTGCCTTCTGTGGAAGGTTGGGTGCCGGGCTGGCAACTCAACACTGTAAAACTCCACTGTCAATCATGAGCGGACAGGTGATCCGCTGTGGCAACCCCTAACTGGGAAAAGCCGAAAGAAGAAGAATAAGGATAGGAGTGGCATTTTAAAAAGTTGGTAATAAGAAGGTGGTGGCTAGAGTTATTCTTACAGTATCTGTAAGGAATTCATTGATCTTATAAAGGGAGCCTAGTTTCTGGTGTGTAGATTTAATGGAGTGCAGTATATGCTAGTTATATTTGAGATTGTTATCTATTATAATGCCTAGAGGTTTATTGTGAGTTACAGTTTCAATTACAGTATTATTTGCTTTTGATTTTTGCAACTCTTCGAGGTTAAAAGTCATTAACTTAGTTTTCTTGGGGCTGAGTAGGAGGTTTGATTCTTTGAGCCAGGTTTCTAAAGAGGAGAAAGATTTTTGGGCAATATCTTGGAGCTTATTTATTGTTGAGGCTGCACATATTAATGTTGAGTCTTCTGCATATTGAACTAAACTAGCATGGTGAGTGGAGGTATGGAGGTCATTAATAAGTATATTAAATAGTAGAATATCCATGATAGAGCCCTGAGGGACTCCTGTAGTAACTGGTTGAAAAAATGAGTAGGTTTGCTGCCATTTAACAGCTTGTTGCCCTCCAGATAGGTAACTAAGAAACCACAACAAGGAGTACTGTGATAGTCGAGCAAGCAGTTGCTCGTGCGAGACAGTATCAAATGCCTTTGACAAGTCTAATAACATGGTGGACACAGCAGACCATTATTTCTATGTTGTTTTTTTATACTGGAAAAATGTAGTAGTGCAATAGTGGTGCTGTTCTGGGGCCTAAAGCCTTGTTGTATTTCTGAGAACAGTATATTTGAGGTTATGCATTGCATTAGCTGCATATGGATGCATTTCTCTAATAGTTTGGAGAGGGGGGAGAGAATCACTATTGGTCTGTAGTTATTAAACTCTGTAGATGTGCCGTGTTTGTGCAGTGGAACGATGTAGGATTTTTTCTGCAGTGATGTGACATTTCTTTCCATTATAGACCTATTACTTAGTAGGGACACAGGGAAGCTATAACTTCTGTGGCCATTTTTAAGTAATCTGACAGTAGCTGGTCCACAGCTATGGAAGTAGTTTTGAGTTTAAGGAGCAGCTTCATTATGAGTGAAGTAGGTACTGGACTAAAATTGAGGGCCTGTGAGTGGTTTTGATTGGACAAGGGTAGAGCAAGGAGAAAAGATGCATTAGTGTCTAAGAGAGATAATATTGACTGCATAAAGTAGGAATTAAACTGGGTGGGGATAGACTCTGTCATATTGTCTGTTTCTGGAGAGGGAGTGGTGATCTTGCAGATTGGAGTAGTTGATTTAGTGATGACCAAAACAGTTGTGGGTTATTCTTATGTTTTTCTTGTAGGTTGGTATTGTGTATGTGCTTATCCTGTTTAATGTAGAGTCTTGCAAGGTTTCTAAGATGTCTAACTTTCTGTAAGGCATTTGAGTTCTATTTTTATACCAAATTTTCCAGGCTTCATCCCTTTTTATCATTTTTATCATTACTTTTTTGTTTCTTTTGTCAGCCATGGTGCAGGAATTGACTTTACTATTTTATTATGTATTGGTGCTAGATTATTGAAGGTCTGTAAGAATAATGTTATTCAAGTGTTCTACAACAGTATCTAGTCACATTGTTCTAAGTACATTCCAGTTATATTGTTTTAGTGTTTCATTGAAAACATCTTTGCTGGATTTTGTTGTATTTCATATTTGATTATAGATAATATGTTTATCTAGGTTATGGTGAGTTCTAATGGCATATGCCAGATGTGGTCACTTATGCTATCTGAGAGGCAGCCTATTTTTGTCAGTTTGTCTGGTTTGTGAGAATCCAGTCTAATGCTGAGTGTCTCCCTGATGTTTTGTTGATTCTACTAGGTGTGGTTATTAATTGTCTGTAGTTGTACAAGTTTATGGATTCAGTTTGGCTATATTTAAGTCTCCAAATATTATAGTTTCATTGTCAATTTTTGGGATATCCAATACAGTACTCTTTCAGCAGTATCAATGTTATTCTTGGGTGGTATATAAATTTCTGTTAAACATATAATTTTCCTATTGTGGATTTTAGGAGTATCATTAGAAGTTCAGCATTGTTAAATTTGTGAATTTCTTGTGGAAGTAAGATGATGGTTAGGGAATTTTTGTAGATGATTGCTATACTACTTGCACACTTGTTTCGTCTGTCATGCCTGAGTATCCTGGGGGTGATCTCATTATCCTTTATTTCTTTTTTTAAACAGGTTTCAGTAGCTATGACTACATCAGGAGTGTATGTGGCAAGGTAGAGATCTATGCCATGGATTTTATTGCACATATGTCTTAGGTTCATATTTAGTAAGGTGAGTTTGGATTCTGTTTTTTGTTGAGATGTATTAGGTGATTGGTTTATTTTGGGTATGGAAGTGATGGTTTTATGAACAGTGGGACCTTGATTAGAGTGACTATCTCCACTAATTTGTTGAATTCATATTTTACATTGGGAAGAGTGTGGCCAGTTATATTTTGGTCTTGGTTTGGTATTTGATCATAAATTTGGATACTCAACTTTGAGATATTTATAGATAAATAAATCAGATATGGTTTATTTGTAGAGATAGGGTGTAATGGAGAAAAGACAGACTGGCTAGATATTGATATTCTTTGTGAGCAATGGTTTAAGTCCTAAGTAGTTGAAGGAGGTGGATTTGATAATTGGTGATGATGGCTGGTAGAGTGAGGAGGAATAATAAAATAATCTGAGTTAGGGGCATCTTATTTAACCTGGGTTTATTTTTGTTGTAAATTAAAAGTAGAAAATAATAGGAGAGTACTGGGTTACTTGTAGAGATATAATGTGACAGCTAAAGAGGCAAGGATTAAATCAGTTTGAGAGAGAGTCTTGGATGGTAAACTAAACTGGATGTTGCTATTGGGATTAATTCTATTGATGGTTTTTATTATGGAGGGAACTGATGGTATTGGTTTGAGGAATATGTGGGTGGTGCTATGGAAGTGTAAATGTAGAGAAAGATGGGATGGGTGGGAATTGGTGGTAGGGTAGGGAAGCAGAGTAATCCTGACCATTAGTGAGGGTGAATGAAATGGGTTGAAAACTTGGCAAAGAGACAGGAAAATAAACAAACAGTGACTGTAACTTATACAACCACAAATCTGCTGAGAGATAGATAAGTAAAAAGAACAATGCAGTTTAAAAGGCCTATGTGCTAGTAGATAAAAGTCTTGATTTTGTTGCCTTAGGACACCATTTTAGTAGGAGAATTAATCCAATATCACCTTGACGTGACTAATGGTTATAATGGGTAAAAATTGCACTTGACTGCTTCAACAACTGTGTAATGTAAGGAGGTTTCTATGGACTTTGAAATGCAAAGTCAAAAAGTTACCCCAATCCCCACAGATCAGAAAAACAATGAGAAAAAGTAAGCAAGAATGTAGAAGTGCAGCTCTGAAAAAATACTGTCTCAGAACCAAAAGTGGTTACACAAGAAGAGAAATAAACTTAAGGAAGGGAGACAGTGGACTGCTAAAAACAAAGGGAGCACATTAAAGGAGAATGAACAATGGAACTACTGTGGTCTAAGAAAATGGAGCTATTATAGTGGACAAAGTTCTTTGTTTTAGGCTGCTATAATATTTATAATTTACATAAAAAAATGTAGCCCACAGACTGGTGTTCAAACTGCAGACTTCACTATTACATACATATGTATTTGCTTGCAGGGGCACATTTATAGCAAACTAAAAACCCACTAATGAAACAGTTGAGTGTACTGAGTCAATGCTGATGGTGCACAAATAGCTGTCTTGAGCATGAGAAATAAGAAAGGATGGGGGAGACCAAGGGTAACTTACTTGAAGGCATGCAGTTTCACTAAAGAAAGGCAAGAGGATATAAGTAATGGAAATAACAAGTCTAGAAGAAGTGAAGAAAATATAAGAGAATTAAATAGTTTGAGTAGGAGCAGCATGAGTAAATGTCAGTGTCTGTTAGGAAGTAGAAAATAAAAGCTGACCAGCAGGATGCCAGTGGAGGAGGGTTTACACACTATAAGGTTATTACTTACAACTAGGACACTGAAGCATTTGTCTTCAGACTAGTCACTATGCAGGCTAAAATATACCCAGAAGACTGGATGCCCCTAACATTGACTTAAAGCACAAGGGCAGAGGTGGTACATAGTTTGTCCTAAATAAATGATGAGTGGATTGAGTGGACTCAGACTGCCTATTGGATGAGCCTGTTATGTGTATGTTTTAGGGATGTTTCCAGTGAACTTAAAGCACAAGGGCAGAGGCTGTAAACATTTTTTTAAAACAAAAAACATTTTTATTAAATTATCATTTATGACATAGGCAATCATACATTTATATAAATGAAAAAAACATATTGACATAATCTTAGTTGCAAGCATTATACATCACAAACCATATTGAATTAATTTAGTTGCAAAAATTATACATCGCTTATAATCTACCAAATCATTGTCAGCCAAACATTATATAGCTCATTCAAGTCCTGCCTTTTTTTAAACTTCATTTCTCCCCTGTATGTATTCTTCCCATAATTCCCATTTTTCCTATGTAATTTGCTCCTACCTTTTTCTAAAGATCTCAATTCCAATTGTTATCTCTGTTACTATATTCACTACTTGTTGTACAGTTGGTTTAGACTTTGATTTCCATTTTCTAGTAATTGCTTTTTTTGGCATCCACAATAATTAGACTCGGCAAGGCTTTACTATGTTTAGGCAATTCTGAGTCTGTATCATAGCTCATTAAAATAATTTCTCTAGATATATCAATTTGCTCGCCCAATATCTCTGATAGAGTTGTCTGCAGGGAATCTTTAAAGTCTGCCATCTCATTACACTCCCAGAAAATATGTTCCCAATTACCACTTTTTTCACCATCACACTTCCTACATTTACTGTCTACCTAAGGAAAAATTATCTGGAGTCTACTTGGGGTATAAAAATCCTTATGTAAACATTCCCATGCAAAAAAAATCTTAAATCTTCTTGATTTCATTGCATATTTCGGAAACATACATATATCCCCCATTGTTTCTTTGTGAATTGCTTATCCAGCCTCTCTTCCCAATCCTTTCTAACCTCTGATTGATTCTTATAGTTATCATGCAATATTTTGTATGCTGTACTAAGCATTCTTTTTTTAACAACAACATATCTTCTAGATTTTGTTAAAAACTCTGCCAGTGCTAGTCATTCATTTATGCCCCCTATTTCTTTCTCTTTGCCTATACTCTGATATCAATCCTTGATAGGGAAGGCAATCTCTAACCTGCAATCAAATAAATTATTGGCATCTTCCCATTTTATTGCCTTTCCCTCTAGTTATTTGCTCCCAATACCTTGGCTCCTTTGCCAGTTTTCTCCAATAAATTCCAGCCTCTTCTTGCCTATTGTCTGTATCCCTAATTGCAGTCATCCCAATTGGCAGAATGTCCTTTCTCCATTCCTGTGTTGTCTTAGTTCTTCTAATACTTTCTGCTGCTTTATGAATATAACATTCTGTACGATTATTGTTATTCTCATTAAAGATCTGCATCCAAAATCCCAGTCTCCACTTGTTTCTTGAGCTTCCCCCATTTCATCATCATCCCTTTCCACTTTGAATTATAGGTTTCTGCTTATGCTATGTAAAGGAGCTTTAATCCTGAAGCTCTGAACTACCCTTTCAAATTGGGTAATCCTAATCTGCTTTGTTCTATTGGAAGAATCAGTTTATCCCACTTGATTCTTACTGTCTTCCCCTCCCAGATAAAATCCTTCAACTCTTTATTAATTATCTACAACTTTTCCTCTGTTTGATAAAAGTATGACTGACCTGTGTATAAGACTAAAGAGACTAAAAACATTTGACTGCTTGTAACTTACTATCTACATTTAACTGTGTGTATCTTACTATCTATATCCATTAACAGAGCTTACAATTTCTCAGTTTTTGTATTATCTTTTATTTAATTTCTTCCCACATATCCTTAGCTGCCACACCAGAATCATTTTAATCCATACTACTAAGTACTTTATTTTATCATGTCCCCATAAATATGGATATTGCTGAACCAATTTGTGTGTGGATACATAAGAGGTGGTACACAGTTTGTCCTAGATAAATGGTGGGTGGATTGAGTGGACTCCAACTGCCTGTTGAATTACTCTGCTGTGTGTATGCTTTAAGGATGTTTCCAGTGAACTTAACTCACAGGGCAGAGGTGGTGCATAGTTTGTCCTAAATAAATGGTGGGTGGATTGATTGGACTCAGACTGCCTAATAGATGAGCCTACTTTGTATATGGTTTAGGGATGTTTCCAGTGAACCCTGCAACTCCCTTGTATCCTGCTAGAGAGACAGAGAGAGAGAGAAGGAAGGAATGATGATGAACTATAGTATGATCCCAAATATTGTTACTAGGGGTAATATATATCATTATCAATCAATAAGTTCAATCTAACACCAAATGGACTAGGTTAATTCAAGCACCAAAAGAGTAATTGGCCAGGCTTTAAATCACCTGCATGGGCACTAAGCCTTGTACTCACCTATGAATCTAATGACACAAGTTTTTTTTTTTAGTACCAATGAGGAAGTTGTAATGTATGTGAAAAATCATAGCATTATCATAGACTGAAGAAATGGAGTGGGACTACTCATCTCTAAAAAGACAGGCTGGCATGAACATCTGGAGAACAGCTGTCTTAGCAAAGAAAACAAGAGTTAAGTAATTCCAAAAAAATAAGACTGAAGTATTAAATATAATGAAAGTCTTGCGTGCCTTACACAACTTTTCTGTATATGTTTTTTAAGAAGAGGGAGAAAGCTGTAAATGATATATAACAAAGAAAGGTGCATGGAAAACCTAGTGAAAAGATAAAAAAATGAGTGAAATGTTGATTTTGTATTATTACTTGAATAAGTTCAAAATTATTCCATTCATAATGTCCTACAGAAAGGAATGCCAGCCCTACCCTTTCTCTTTTTGTGTGAAATGATAGTTCAATGTGTCAGTGGTTTGCTTTTTACACAGTATAAAAGGGCAGTAATACCCTTAAGACTCTTGGCAGCATATTTAATATGCAAATTGCAGTTTTATTTTAATTTTCTTTGATTGTGTTTAAATGACATTACAATTACCGTTATAATTACCATTAGAATTACCACTAGCAAAATGGTAATTGTAATGTCATTTAAACACAATTACCATTAAAACTAGCAAAATGGTAATTGTGTTTAAATTACATTACAATTACCATTTTGATAGTTTTAATGTTGCCAAACTAGTGCTATCATCAGGAACAGTTTTATTTTCAGATTCAGCACAAATTTCACATTTAGTTTGTTTTTGTAGCTTGTGAAATGTTGCATTTGAGAGAAGTCTCTGCTTACCTCAGAAGTATGATCAGTGTGTTACTTGGTTTAGAACAGCAATAAGGTAAGGAGAAACTTTCAGGGTAATTGATTCTAAAGCAAAATATTTTAAGTTAACTTTAGACTAAATACATCAAATACAGTAAAGCAAACTTCTGCAGTCATACTTAGAATTTGGAAAGAGTTAAAGCAAAATGTGCTGCATTGAATAAAGTATGCACCTTATTACCACAGTATACACTTCAGTAGAGCACCATTATTTCTTCTCAGGTTCAGTTAAGAGCTGGACCATAGTCAGATGGGGCCCTAGGCAGGGTAATGGACCAGGCCCTCCTACAGCCATAGCAATATTCCATTACTTGGCTGTCTAGCCTCAGTTACCATATACCACTATCCAAATCTGTCCAAGTCTATGCTGGTTTCTTCTTTACTTTCCAATGATCATGGAGATTTGGATTTAATTTAAAACTTTCATTTCAAATATTGCAGGAAAAACTCTGATAGCCTTTGGCTATACATTCTCACATCAAAAACAGCTTAGCAGGATCAACAGTAAACTTCTCTTCTTTAGATTCTTACATTTAAAGAAAATATATCAGGCAGTCCATTAATCTACAACAGACTTGCTGGAATTCATAATAAAACAGCATATAGTAAAGCACTAATTAGTGGATATGTTAAGGGTGTAGAAGTTCAAAAGACAAACACATAACACATTTATTAACAACTTGGGATAGCCCACTGGACAAAAGTGCCCTTTTCCAGTGGCAGCTCAGGAGCATTGTCTGAAGAAGTGACTTGGTCTGAGTCACATGGTAGACAAATGAAGGTTGAGGGAATAAAACCCTGAACTTCAGGAAGTATTTCATTAACACCTCATAGCCTTACTCATCTACATTTAAGTACCAGACAAACTTTTAGCCCAACATAGTGCATTTTACATTTGGGTGATTGAATGTATATATAGTAAAAATATTAATATTAAACTCATAGACTTAATGTTGTCCTGTTTATTCATCGCCAAATAATACACGCACTGTCAAAAATCAACAAAAGAAGGAAATCAAGGATAATACCCAAAAAAAGAATAGTTGTATAAAATCTTACCATAACCATAGATGTCCTTCTCTTCTTTATTGAGAGCCTTCTGTATATTTTTTGAGAAGCAGGATATTCAACATTCAACATTCTTTGACTCTCAGTCATAAGGCACTGTTGCAGTAAAATGCTAAAGTGTTATAATGATTTATGCTATATGTAAAGATATGTGAAGATTTACTAACATAGTTTAGGGGTTTCCTCGGGTAGTCTAATGTTGTTTAAGCTACACAGCTGCTTCTGACTGCCTCTGAAATCCAGCTCTCTCTCTATCCCTCGCAGGTCTTCCCCTGCACAGCGTAAGGCAGAAAAGAACTTCGCCCTTTTCGAGCGACTACTCTACTTTTGCCCACAACCTGTAAAAACAAAACAGGTCATTATCTGGTCATTTTAGTATAGACTTTAAAGTAAAGTATTATTTAAGGGTCCTCAGCACTAGCACAAATCTCCCTAGGCTTACCCAAACAAAAAATCCAAGCTTGTTTGCATATACTCCACTTAAACTACAGAACACACTCTAAAACTAAGGCAAACTGCTATAAAATTGTAAAAACAAGCTCCCAAAGCATAGGCATTGAACCTGGTGTTTGTTTAGATGAGATTACTCACCTGCAAGTTAATTATTCAGGAGTTACATCTTGAAACCTGGGCTCTAGTGGCTTAGTGTAAACCCTGCTCCACGAGCACTGCTCGCTCGCCTCCGCTCCCCGCCCTGACCCCTATTCCCACCCGCCCCCAGTACTCGTACTTTTATAACCTCAAACCACTCCCCTTACTGTCCACTAACTTCCTGTACCTCACTACCGCCCTCTAAGATCAAACGGAATATGACACCACCCAGGAAGCTTATCATACTAACCCTTTTTCCCCTCCTACTTGTCCCTTACCTAGCTACCCTATATGAAACCTGGTCTTACATAGGCTTCCACCACCTAGGCTACCAAACCAACCTCTCACCCATAATTAACAACAGAGGCCATGACTCAACTCCCTACTCACCCACCTTGTTAGAACTCGAACGCTATGTAATTATCAAACCTACCAATATTAGGCCAAATGATAAACATTACTACAAACTTCTACTCAAAGCCCTCAAATTCATTACCACTCTGAATCACAGACTAGCCACAGATGGTGATATCCACCCCAACCCTGGCCCTTCCCCTCCACTCAATTGTAATTCCACCCTATCCTCCCTCCACTTCTCAATCTAAACTCTAGACCCTTTAACTCTCTTCTGACCTGTCATCTAAACATCAGAAGTGTAAACAATAAGATTCACAACCTACATGCCCTTTTAGCTACTTGTTCCCCAGACCTACTATGTCTCACAGAAACCTGGCTTAAACCAAGTACGAAAGACACACAGATAATCCCACCAGGGTATGATATACTAAGAGCAGACCGAATAACTCGTAAAGGTGGGTACTGGATCGAATAGCCATACTCTACAAAAATACATTACAAATCTCCCTTGCCTCTGCACAACCCCTCCTAACAAACAATGCCAAAATTCTACTTGTAAAACTTCAACCAAACAAACATAAAAGCATAAATATAGCATGTATTTACATCCCCCAGGCAACAATAATAACAAAACCTTAGAGGACTTTCTCCACTGGTTAACTCAAACTCACCCCCAGGAATCCATAGTGTTAGGTGACTTCAACATCGATTGGAATTCCTTCTCATCTAGCTCCCCATCTAGCAGCATAAATCTACATGGCTTTTCTCAGCTCATATCCACTCCTACCAGACTAGGTAAACCCCAAAACAAAGACAGCATCCTGGACTGGATCCTTACTAATAAAGATCCTGACCAGTACTCAGCAGGTACTCACCCAGAGGACATGAGTGATCACTTACTCACCTATGTTATCAAATTCAAGAAAATCACCCCCCTTCTTACAACCATAAAAAAAATCAGGAATAATAATAAATTCAACGCCTCCATTTTTCAAACTGAACTTAAAGCCCACAACTGGACAATACTCAAGTCTCTTCCTCTTGAAGAGGCAGTTATCTACTTCAACACCACCTTCCTCAAGATTCTATGCTCCAATACGGTCCATTAGAACTAAAACCAAAACCGCACCATGGCTCTCTAAGGAAACAAAATCCAAAATCCTATCTAGAAACAAGATGTGGGTCACATGGTGTACCTCTAAAGACCCACACTCCCACCAAACCTTCCGGCAACTTAGAAATGAAACTAAAAGAATGATCTTAAATGATAAAAAAACTTCTTCCTCCACCTCCAACACAAACACCTTAATAATCCACAAAAATTCTGGGCAGGCTTAAACAAGCTCCTGCACCCAGGCCAGGCAACCACCCCACTCCAACAACTTGCAAACAACAGTGCCCTGTAAACATTGCTAACACATTCAATAGTTTCTTCACAGAAACTATACAATCCCTGGCCAAACAATTCAAACAAACAACCAGCCCACTCCACTACCCATGCCAGCAGAATACTACAACTACATCAGATCATCTATTTACCTTCGATCCAGTACCCATATCCTTTATAACATCTCTTCTTAAAAAACTAAAACCCACTAAGCTAGCAGCTGACCTTCTCCCAGCTGAGTTTCTGCAAAAAGCAGCTGAGGCCATTTCCTATCCGTCTCCATAATCATAAACCGTACCTTGTCAGAAGCCTTCATCCCTCCATATGGAAAATGTCCCACATTATTCCTCTCCATAAAGGTGGTAGCTCACTAGATCTAACCAACTACACACCTATAGCTATACTCTCACCCTGGCCAAAATTATGGAAAAGTGTGTTCACAAACAACTGATGGAACACCTCACCAAAAATAAAATTCTAGCTAACTCCCAACATGGCTTCAGGCCAAATCACAGTACCACATCAGCCCTACTATCCTTTTCTAATACCATCAATAACTTCAGAAACAATAATAAACTATCATCTGCTCTTTTCTTAGACCTCTCCAAGGCCTTTGATATGGTGAACCACATTCAACTCCTCCATACATTAAAAAAACTATCACTCAGCAATTCCACGCTGAAATGGTTCCAATCCTACCTGTCCAAAAGGCAACAGGCTGTTCTATGGCAGGACAAATTATCTACATGCCTACCTGTTACACTTGGAGTTCCCCAAGGATCTATTCTTGGCCCTCTTCTCTTCACCATCTTTGTTAATGACCTGCCCACAATCACCCCCCATGCCACATGCATTCAATATGCAGATGATTCGACTATCATCAGCACTGCCTCCAACCTGGCAGACGTCACTACTTCAACCCAAGGCACCTTCAACCTAATAGAAAAATGGTTCTCAAGTCGACAACTAGTTCTCAACCCCAAAAAAACAAAACTACTTACTTTCTCACCCACTAACAAGACTCTTCCCCCCACCTTCTCTATTACATCCTCTAATGGAATCACTATATCACCAGAAGCTCACACAAAGCTATTAGGTGTTACCATTGATAACTCCCTTAAATTTGACACCCATTTCAATCTTATCATCAAAACCGTCAATAAAAAGCTTGGCTCTCTCTATAAAGTAAAACACTTTCTCACTCCTCACGCTGAAATTACAATTGCCAGCACACACCTACTATCAACTCTTTTCTATGCCTCCCCCCTCTTTACAAACCTAAACAAGACAACCCTTAACAAACTTGCTTCTTGTTACAATCACATAGCTAGATTTGCCACAAATTCCACCTTTAGAACGCACCACTGCACTAACTTGAAGCAACTAGGGTGGTTAGAGTTTTCCAGCCAACTCCATTTCAACCAACTCAAAATGGCTCACCAGATACTGTATCACCCAGAGAAAACACCAGCTCTGAAAACATCATTCACCCCTATATTAACCTGCAATCTTTACGCTCCTCCAATAAGATCTTAGCTCAAACTACCAAAGCCAATAATTCTGCTGGGGATTCTCTATTCTCAAACTTTGTAGGTAAAATGTGGAACTCCCTACCGACCATGCTCACCTCAGAACCCTCACTCCTACAATTCAAAAAGCTTAAACCCCATCTCAATACTCTCTGGCAATGTCCCTGTTCCAAACCTGATTAACCACTATCATTTACCCTTCTCTTACCTCACTATCCTTAACTGCTTTTTAACAAGGCGCCTCGCCTTTGTAACTGACCTATGTTTTTTTTTATATGCTGCTGTTTTTTTTTTCCCAAGATGTGATGTATCTTTATATTGTATTTAGAACTCAACTATCTTCCTTTTTTTGCATTAACAATGTTCATATGTCGGTTATGTACTTGGAGCTTTTCTCCCCGGGCCTCCGCTGAAAATGGACATGTATCCAGTCGGACACTCCCGGTTAACAAATGTAAAATAAATAAATAATAAATAAATAAATTTATGCTACAGTATTTATAACACTAGGGAGTCTGCTGCTGGTTGACTCATACATCTGGCCAGTATATAAAAGTCTAGTGCTACTGTGAGGTATGTGAGACATTGCACAGAAAATTATGTCGGGTATAAAGCGGATGTCAGCACATACCAGACTTCAAAACTGAATGGTACAAAAGAGCACCAGTCTGATCCTAGGTGAGGAAAACATACCACCAGAAGACAAGGAAGCATCAGGGGGAAGGCAGGGGGGAAAGTAATACTGCACCATATAGAAGAGAGGGACATCTATGGTTATGGTAAGATTTTAAACAACTATTCTATGTCCTTGTATTCATATGCTGCAGTATTCATAACATGAGGGAGAATACCAAAGCCCAAGCAGAAAAAGAATTGGGCTGAGGAGCAGAAATGTTCTCCAAAAACCCATGCAAAATAGCGCTTGCAAAACCAGCTCTGGACCTGGAAATGCCATCTACCTTATAGTGTTTCATGACAGTATAAACAGAAGATCAGGTAGCTGCTTCCAGGATAGAACAGGTGTCCAAGCCCTTAAAGAAGGCAACAGAAGAAGACACTGCTCTAGTGGGATCTGGCCTAATAGGTGAGGGGAGCTTCTTCCCATGACACACATAACAAAAGGAATGGTTTTGGAAATCTAAGTGGAAATAGTCTGCTTGGAAACAGGCTTGCTCAGGGCCCTTAGGTGATAGGAAACAAACAGGTGGTCAGATTTCCAAATTGGTTTGGTTTTATTCAAGTAATATCTGAGTTGCCTGTGCACACCTAAAGTGTGTAGGATCCTCTCACTTGAGGATTGAGAAGAAGGAAAAAAGGTGGAAAGACTGATGGACGGATTAACTGATAACTCATTTACATAAAGGAGGGGTCAGTGCATAAAGAAACTCTATCGCTGTGAAAAAACATGAAGGAGAAGAAGATATCAGAGCCTGTAACTCAGAAACCCTTTTGGCAGAAGTAATGGCCATGAGAAAGACTGTTTTCAGGTGTAGTGTTGCAGAGAAGCAGAACTTGCTGGCTCAAAAGGGGCCAGGGTAAGTTTTTTCTAGGACAAAGTTGACATCCCAAGGAGGGGAACTGGTTTCCTTGATGGTCTGATGTGAAGGACGCCTTTTAAGAAAAGTTTAATTTCCAACCTGGAAGTTAAAGGGGAGATATAGACAGACATGCAGAGATGGCAAAAAGGTGAGGTTTTACTGAGGAGTATGACAGTCCACTCTTCAGTAAGTAATTCACACAGGTAGGACAGGACCCCTGGAACACCCACTAGCAGTGGTTGTAAAGCCTTTTTAAGACACCAGATGAAAAACCTTTTCCATTTGGAAACATGGGATTTCCTAGTAATGGGTTTTCTGGCCTCCTGCAGAAGTTGTAGCAAGCCCTCAGAGAAAAGGTGTCAAAACCTTATCATCCACAGTGTCAGTTGTAGAGTTGACATCTGTGGTGTACTAAAGTTTCTTTGTCCTGTGTGAGTAGATGCATTCTGTGGGGTACCTTGTGGTGATTGCCCTTGGCTGAATGCAGCAGAAGGGGGAACCAATGCTGTCTCGGCCAAAAGGGAGTTACCAGCAAGATGTTTGGTTACTCCTGTTAGATTTTCAACATGATCTTTTGGAGAAACGGGAAGGGGGGAATGCATATAGACACATTCCCTTCCAAGAGAAAGGCAGGGCATCCAGCTTCCATGCCAGGGGATCTGGAACCCAGCCTCAAAACTTGGGAAGTTGTCTGTTCATGGGGGAGGCAAACAGATCTACCTGAGGTGTACCCCATTGATGGACCATGTCCAGAAACACATCCTTGTGTAACAGCCATTCATGGGAGTGAGTCATTGACCTGCTAAGGGTTTCTGCCACCACATTCTGGGTCGTAGGTATGTAAACTGCCTAGAGAGTGAGTTGACTCTGGGTAGCTAACTCCAAGGCCTGTAAAGCCAGTCTGCACAAGAGACAGGACTTTGTCCCTTCTTATTTGCTGACATACCAGAGGACCATGGTATTGTCTGTAAGCCATCTTAAAACCACCAGGGATAGAAGAGGTTTGAAGATTTGTACAGCAAAAATCAGGCCTCTCATCTCCTTTATATCGATGTGCTCCCTTTTCTGGGTGGGAGACCAGACATCTCTGACCCTCCTTGAGTCTAGGGTTGCTCCTCATCCCATGTCTGAAGCGTCTGTGTACAGCTCCTGAGTGGGAAAGGTGGTTGCAAGAGTAAGCCTGGATTCCTTGAAACCTGTTGGATCCACCAGTGTGACTCCTTTTTCAGGGAAGGCAGGAGTGGGATAACAAACTCCAAATGATGGGAGTGTTGTACCCATACTGTTCTCAAGCACCACTGGAATTTTCTCATGTGTAACTTGGCTAATGGAAGCATGGGGATAATGGATGTCATGAACCCCAGGAGGTGAAGAAACTCCATAGAAGTCAGGGAGTGGAGAAGCAAGAGGTCCTGGAAGTAGGAGGTGAGGGACAGGATGTTTTCTAGAAGTAAGGAAGCCAGCATCCTGTCTGATTGGATCCTGCAGCCAAGGAAGATGTGGTCCTGGGAAGGGACGGGAGTAGATTTCTGGTAATTGATCATGAACCCTAAACCCTCCAACAGTGACATTGTGAAAGAGAGATTCTCCTGAAGGATGCCTAGAGTCTGAGCCTGGAGAATAAGGTTTTCTAGGTAGAGAAAGATCTGTATGCCCTATAGTTTGCAGAAGGCTATGACAGGAGCTAAGCATTTTGTGAAGACCCTCAAGGCTGTAGACAATCCAAAGGGCAAGGCACAGTATTGAAAATGTGAGGAAGCAATAGCAAAGCAAAGAAACTTCCTGAACCGAAGATGAATGCAAATATGAAGATAAGCATCCTTGATGTCCAGTGACACCATAAAGGCCTAAGGAAGGATGAGAAGAAGAAGGGTGGGTAAAGTTAACATTCGAAAGGTGGAAACTTTCAGAAAGGTATTTAGATGGGATAGGTCTAGAATGGGTTTTCAAGCACCATCCTTCCTGTGTACCAGGAACATTTTGGAATAGATCCTTTTTCCTACCTGGGATGGCGACACTACCTGAATGGTGCCTTGGGAAAGAAGGATGGAAATGAACTGGTGAAAGAATTCCATGTGTTTTTTTGCATGTTGTGAAATACCCCTGAAGGGGGAGGAGTCTTCCACACCATAATGTATCCTTGCAGGATGATGGATAAGAACCAAGAGTCCTGAGTTACCTGTTTCCAAGCAGAGAGAGAAAGAGAGAGAGGCAAAGGGACAGATGAGTTAGTGGTCCAGGAAGCAGGTAGTCACAGACAACCTGTCTTAGCCTGAAAGGGCTGTTTCTGTGTGGGAGTAGAGGGGGTAGATTTAGAGGTAAATTGTTTCCCAGCATCTTTCTTACTTTTGGAAGATTGGAGCCTGGCAGACTTTCTTATAAAGGTGGTCTTGGTAGGGTAGTTCCTCTGAAACCTGGGCACCGGGGAAACAAAAATATGTTTTAGGTCTTGCAGCTCCTTGCCCTTCTCCTGTAGTCACTTAAAGTGTTCTGCAGCAGAGGTATCAAATAATGCCTTGTTGCCAGGGGGGGGGGGGGGGGCATCCATAAGTTTTGCCTTAATATCATCTGGCAAAGGTTGGAGCCTGAGACAAGAATACCGCCTCAGGACTGATCCAGATGCAGCCTCTCCAGCTGATGCCTCCATGGCATCATAGTTACACTTTATAGAATGTCATATAAGCTGAGCTGAGGAGTTAAGGATGGAGGAGAATGTGGCCTTAGTGGGGGAGTCAGGAAGCTCAGAAAGTAGTTTACTAGCATCTAAGAAAAGGGCCAAGGAATATTTGACCATATGGGTCTGGTAGTTAATGGCCCTGAATGCCAGAGTAGTTGAAGTATAAACCTTTTTTCCTATTCTCTCCATGACTTTGCTCTCCTTATCTAAGGGGGGCAGGGAAGTGGAAGCTAGTATCTTGGAGGTCTTGTCTGCATATGCTGAAATGGTAGCATGGTCTGCAGAGGGACATTTGAACAGGAATTTAGAATCCTCAGGCACTTTATAAAATATATCTGGCCTTTTGGAGGTTAGAGGTTGAGAATCAGGGCACTTTGAAGCTGTAGCAAGGGCATCCAGGAAAGCTGGCAGAATAGTAGGTATGGCAAATGAGGAAGGGGAGTCCATCTGCAGCAGGTCATAGTACCTTTTTTGGATGTCTGACACCTGACAACAATCCCATTTGAAAAACACCCTCATCTTAAGAATGGTTTCCCCAAATGAGATGACCTCCCCAGGGGAATCAGTGCCATTGGAGTCTTCTTCTGGAGAGGCATAACCCAAAGGAAAAGAAATTTTGGCTGAATAAGCCAAGGATTTGTCCTCAGAAGAATCCTCATCATCTGAGGTAACTTCTCAGATTCCTCCTTTGTGGAGTAGAGGGAGGAATGGTGAGAGAACGGCAGGAGAGAGCTGAGGACTGTCTGAGGGCCATAAAGGTCACTCTGCTGGTTGTTCCAGAGGAGCAGGAGAGACATATTTTGTTTTAATTTTCTTCTTTTTAGGGGCCTCCATTTGATGGAAGGTGAATGGACCTGATGTCGGCCTACACTCTACAGTGTTAGTAGGAGCATCCTCTCACACAATGATTTGTGTAATACCTTGCAGCCCTTCAGTCACAACAAGCTGTGGGTCCCCCCATGCCTGAGCTGGACACCTGCATTTCCCCTGAAGATGTGCTGGTAGGGTCCTTCATGGCCTACACCCTGTTACTCATAAAAGGAGTGCCTACCAACTCCGGAATGGTCTCCGGGCCAACATCAGCTTCGTTAGAGATGTCCGGACCAGTGGGAGAAGCAGGTAAATCTGGCCTAGATTTCTTGACCTTCTTAGCCTGCAACTCGCTGAAGGACCTGATGTAACATCCATATCAAGCATGAGATGTTTTAGACATGGATTTTCCAAGTATAAATTTAGAAAAGCTAACCGACTACGCAGGTTCTTGGAGACAAAGGCCTTGCAAATAGAACAGGTAGTATAGTCATGGTCAGGGTCGAGACAAAATAAACAAAGGTTGTGAGAGTCCTTATGTGGAATATGCCTTCCACACTGACACTTGCCCTTCCTAGCTGACATGTAACCTCAAAAAAAACACAGTATTCAAAAGATAATAATGAAAAACCCCAATGGGGTACTTATCTGAACCAAGGTTTTCAACTTGTCTTACAGGCGACGACCAGAGCAGATGATCAGACGGGCAGCAGAAAAGGTCTGAGGTCAGGTACGTGCTGATGTTCGCTTTATAACCGATGTCATTTTATGACTGACATACGTTCTGCTTCTGTGCAACATCGCACATACCTCACACTAGCACTAGACTTTTGTATATTGTCCGGATGTGCTAGTCAGCCGGTGGTGGATTCCCTCATGTTATAAATACTGCAGCATATGAATAGAAGGATATCATGACTTATATGGTGGTGTTCCTGTTTACTACAATCAGTTCCTTCATTTGCACCATAACTAGCCTGGAATAAAGGAAACCAGTTTTTACAAACACACACACATGTGACCATTAATTACGTCCCTTGTTTGACTGTCTATACCTCAGATATTTGTTTTTGATCAAGTACTAAACTATGAAACTATGAAACTATGAAACACATAAAGACTTAGAAGTGTATTTCAGTTCACTGCTATGAGAACCATACAGTGTAACCATTGCCCCCTATGGCCTTCCAACCTCTTTGCTCAAAAATCAGTGAACAGTTCTCTGCATCCCCTACACAGACTCGCATACCTGCTCACTCACACACACACATACACACACACACACACACACACACACACACACACACACACACACACACACACACACACACACACACACACATACACACACACTCACTCAACCATCAATTACAGCCTCTTGAATAACTGTACACCTCAAATATGTCTATGATTATGTGAATGAATAAATTCATAAATAATGGCCCTGACATGTTTCTCAGTTTGCTGCTGTCAGAACCATACAGTGCAACTCTTTGCAACTCCCCTCTGCCCTTTCAACTTCTTAGCACAATCATAGACAAAGATCCTATTAGCAATCATTTCTGAAGGATACAAAGCCTCAAACTCAACATGTCTGTCATTATTTAATGACTGCAATCCACAGCAATGTGATGGAAAGCCATACATTTTACAAGAAACAAACCAAAATACCTCTCAATGTCTTTGCTCAAGACTTCTGAACAAGGACAAAAATAATGGAAAGACAAAGGCCCAAAAATAGGATACATTTTAAATGTTATTTTCTTTTATCTATTTGTTATATAGGTAAACCCACTAGATAAAGTGTCCCTTTTCAGAGGCAACCTAAAAGCACTGTTTGAGTGACTTGCTCAAAGTGACACAGTAGGCCAATGGAGGTGAAAGGAATCAAACCCTGTACATTTGACTACAAGAAGCAATTCATTAACATTTCAGAGTCTAAGTGTCAAACAACTCTAATTAACTTAAAAAGTAAGCAGAACAACAGGTGTTGTACTGGCATGCATTTTCTGAACAATAATAACTATGAAATTCTAATAATTAGTATTATTAACTGACTGTATTCCACAGTGATTTACCACAAAAAAGAATTAAGTGAGTTACATAGTATACATATAAGATAAAATCAGAGCTATTCTGCAAAACTGATGACAGATAAGAGGCAGAGTATTCTAATTCATGTTAAAAGTAAACAGAAATCAGAAATTCATATGCATTTCTGAACAAGAACTATGAAACAACTAGCATTATTAACTGACTTTAATTCCAGTGACTCACCATAAAATATTTTCAGAACTCTGGTCTGACTTTGAGGTAAAACTGTGACATAAATTCATCTGCCCTTCAAGCAAATATATCTGGTTCTGACTCCAAGTAAACTAAGAAAAACATACACACACAGCTCTGCATCAGTCACTTACCTCGCTACTGCTCTCTGCTGGTTTCTGTGCTACAGGCAGCTCTCTCTCTCTCTCTCTCTCTCTCTCTCTCTTGCTCTCTCTCTACATGCAACAACAATGGCAATGGTAATATAAGATCTCTGTGCACACAATGGTGCTTCTCTGCTGGGTATCAAGCTACTGGCAATGACTTACTGCATTAGTTATGTACTACTTACTGACAACAGAAATGTCTATGTTCATATCAGCTTAAAAAAGTCATACTTTACTGGCTTCATTGCTGTTCCATTTTGAGTGTGATAAGCTCCAGGATGCTAATCTCATTGGCTTGAAACAGACCAGAGTATCATATATCAGTCATATATCATACATACAGTCAAAGCAGAACAAGCCCAGTTAATTGGGATAGGGAGATTTGGATTGGACAATTTCTTTCTTTTTTATTTTACTTTTTATAGGGCCCACCAGACAGCACTGGGCCCTAGGCACCTGCCTGAGACAATTTTTGCTTGATTCAGACCTGGAGAGGATTATTGTTCATATGTTTCATGTGGCTTGCACTTTGATATCATAGAGATGTAATTTTTAAACATATGGCATCAGCTATACCCTAGAATTGATTAAACAAATTTAATATAAAAGAAATGTAATGCTTATCATCCGAGGAGGAGGAGGAGGAGGAATTTTTTGAGGGAAACAGTGCAACAATGCACAGAGAAAACAGGTTTAATCCTGCATAAGAAGACAAATAAGAGGATGATCATCCAACTTAATCACTTTGTGGCATTGGTCATAATGTTGCAAATATTGAGAACAGGACTGTACAGAAAGTTTACACCATATTTACGCCATTAGGAAGAAACTTTATTAACATATATGATATTATGTATGAAGTAAGGAGACATTACTACAGACTGTTATATGTTATTAGCTATTGACTCTATAATGTATTAAATGAATACACATCTGGTTTGACTTTCAGAATGACGCAGTCACAGAGATCTTTCAAAGGCATAACACGTTAAGTAGTTTCATAGGTTCATAGATTAGTACTAGGCTAATTGCCCATGTGAGCCATTTTTTTAAGCCTAGCCAATTATCCCTTGTGAGACTCAAACGCTGTACCTTGTGTTTGTAAGGCAAACACCTTAACCATTAGGCCACCGTCCCTTCCATCTTTCACTTTTGGTAAGTTGATGTCATGATTACTTATAGTTATCCATGTATTTCTATATCATTTCAGTATAAGGTGATGAGATTTCTTCTGTCATAAGTGTTGGTTTATCTACAAAATAAACAATTAGATGAATATTTTACTGCATGTGACATTATTCATACATCTAAATATTTATTTTGTTTGTGTTTATAATATTAAACATAATTTTGGTTCAGAATGGAAGCTATGTGGAGCATATGGTAGGGAGGATCAACTTAATAAAAAAGTAGATGGTGGTTATTTACTCAAGTTAGTTGAAATGAAACATGTTATTTATCCAACTTTATCTAATAATTCACTTCCATTGTATTCATAAGTATTTACTTTTTTCATATCCCCTAGTAGAGGATAGTGTATATATCCCAGGGCTAGCCACCTGACAGTGTGAACCTTGGCTCTAGATGATTGTCATTGTTAAACTGATGCCCCGACCTCATATGCAAAAAATGGGAACACAGGTTGTGAATGGAGATATAATATAGATTGTGGTGCAATGAGGCCTGGGAATTTGCATTTACCCCACTGCTGTGCGATCACAGAGTTTGTATGTATAATTAGCAGGGGAATAGAGATGAAGGAGTCTTTTAATTCCTACCTTTATGATTTAGTCTTTTCAGATTGATACTTTTTGGTTCACTCATTTGAGCACTGACTTTTTCATTAGGTAATTTTATGTATATATATATATATATATATATATATATATATATATGTCTGTGTATATAACCATTTTTTTTATATATATATATATATATATATATATATATATATATATATATATATATATATAAAGAGAGAGAGAGACAGATAAATAAAATCAGTCTGTGACTGTTGAACAAAATGACAAAAATAGTGCAAAGAGAAGTAACTAGATAATCCACTAAAAATGCAGATGCAGGAAATCTGCTAATAAATTGTTCTGCTTTAATACTTTGGTACTCCTGTGTGTTTCACCTCTGTTAAATAAGACAGCTTAGCTCATTCAGTCCTGAGCTATTAATCTCCTTGCTTCCTGAAGTCTTGAAAGCCAGGAAACCACTTTCTTCCTGAAAGCTTTTCTCCAAAATTCTCTTCTGAAAACAAACATCATAGAATTTGCAATATCTGATAACTGACATTAGGTTAGTGTGTTACAAAAAATGTAAAATATGAATGTTCTTCTGTAGACAATGGGTTGTACGCCGGTGTTAATATCAGTGATCTGTTTATAAGTGCTAATTAGATACTCTAGATGTATGAAAGAAAAGGGGTGTTTTACTGGCAAAAAATTATTCATGTTATGTTCAAACAAAATACAGTCAAGATATCAGTGGAAAAAGTGTTCACCCGCTTGAGAGATTTCCAGTGATGTACCAAAAAAGAAAGCGTAACACACTGCTGTTTTGTAATATTGCATGATCTTTTCAAGTTATGTACACAAAAGTTTCACAATATTTCAAAACAATATTAATCTATAAAGCCATATCTGTCAGATTGTAGTATCTGTAGCACCATTGTGTGAATTAATGTTTTGTATATGATGGCATCATTTGTTCACCTGTAGGTCACACAGCTTTTAAGAAATTAATGCATTTATGAAAATATAGCTAAAAATAAAGCAATAATTGCTTATCCAAAAAAATCATTTATATCTCATAATGTCCTGCCATGTTTTAGTGTATTTTTGCTAACAAATACTGCTTGTATGTACCACCCCCAACATAACAATCATGACACTCCATTTTTCCACTATTAATGGAAACATGGAAAACATCTCACATTTTTCAAAACTTTTTGCAAACACTCTTTAATAACTCCAGTTATTTACATTCTGTGCTGTTTCACTATGCATGTTTAGCAGATCATGTCAACTTGTAGATGCCACCTGTCTTAGCTTTTAGAAATGGATCAAAATTAGATTTTGACAGCTGTGAGAAATATACTAATTTCAGGAATATAATGACGTCTCCATTAAAGATGAGCATGTGTGTACAGGATACATAGGAACTCTACTTCCTTAACAAGTATACTCTTGTAGAAAGCACTATGTTAAAGATTTTACAACTGGTGGCAAGG
>NC_056735.1:726453290-726545790 GCF_019279795.1 Protopterus annectens
AACGTTTTGGAGTGGCCCAGCCAGAGCCGAGACCTAAATCCAATATAAAATCTGTGGGGTGACCTGAAGAGGGCTGTGCACAAGAGCTGCTCTCACAATCTGACAGATTTGGAGCGCTTTTGCAAGGAAGAGTGGGCAAATATTGCCAAGTTAAGATGTGCCATGCTGATAGACTCCTACCCAAGAAAACTGAATGTTGTAATCAAACCAAAAGGTGCTTCATCAAAGTATTAGTTTGAGGGTGTGCGCACACAACAAAGTATTAGTTTAAGGCTGTGCACACTTATACAACCAGTGCATTGTATGTTTTTTTATTTTTTTATATTTTTTCCCCTAACAGATTTTTTTGTTTTTCAATTGAATTGTACAGGTTATAGGTCACATTAAAGGTGGGAAAAGTTTTGAAATGATTTATTGTGGTCTCATTTTTCATATCACAAAAACCTGGCATTTTAACAGGGGTGTGTAGATTTTTTTATAACCACTGTATATATATATATATATATATATATATATATATATATATATATATATATATATATATATATATACATACATATATTTATTTATTTTAATGTACATAAACACATTGTATTATTGTATTATAAATGAAAAACTAAATGGAATTTTCTTCATCTTTTGCTGTTATTACTATATAGATAATGGTACAAAATGTGCAGAAACAAATGCCAGCTGGCAGATAGTAAAGTTAATTACTTCATATAGAAATAAAATAATATTCCAATGTTATGTTGGGCAGAGAGGAAAGATGAAATCTTGGAAGTGTTGCCTCATATAGATGCTGCTATAAGATGATGCTTTTGTCTGTCTCTTGGAGTTAGTTCTAGCAACTCAGGGAGGTTTCAGAAATACTGGTTTATGCATTTGCATTTCCTGGCAGCAAGTGATTTATATGTAAAGTATACTTGCATTTCCCACCACACATTCATTCTGTGCAAAGAAATATAACAAGTACAAATGAGTTTCTGTTTCCTTTTCTGTATATATCATCATTCTTCAAATGTAGGAAGTTCTAAAATTCATGTACAAACTTTTTTCATCCCCCTACCATCTCTGTAAGGGTCCTTGCCCAATGGCTCGCCTATCTACATCCAATCATATAATTTGTGCCACTGGGTGGGAGCTGGATATCACTGGGCTAAGTAAAAGACCTAGATGCCATTTATTCCTGTCCTGTCCTGTGGACCTAGCCATCCCCAGGCAGTAAGACTCTGGTGATAGGGAACTGGACAGAAAACTGGTCTCTCAGAATGGTCTATCCCTAGGCTACCTGCAGACTTGTAATTGCTGCTTGGTCAGGGATATAGGTGTGTGCTTGTATGATCCTACACATGCCTTCCGTTCCACAATCATCGGGGCAGTCCCTGATTGCTGCATTGCAATGAAGAGCAGTCACCATAGGCAGGCAATGTACCAAGCCACAGTTAGGCATCACCAATGTCACAGTCCTAGCTGCCTCCTCAGAGGATATGCAAGTTGGCATCAGCTCTTCAAGCTCATCCTAACCCAGAATGCATGCACAACCTTATGTCTATCACTGGAGGATGTTAGTTGTTAACTGTATCCCTAGACAGGTCATGAATTCTGAGGCTGAAGGCTGAGTTTCCCTCCACACTGGGGGGGCATGTGGTTATCACATACTCACCTAAACACTTCAAGTGCCTTGATGTACTTCGAAATTAATGCATTTTATGTTAAGGATTTGTAAAATGTCTTGTGAAATAATTCTTATTGCCACTGTGATACAATTAAGTTAGGGGAATCTGCAAAATACCTTTTTTGAAAGCTACTACTGTAGAAACTTATTTTCTTCTTCTTTGCTATCCAGACCACCCCAGGTCCTAATATCTTTAGGTAGTGTCAAAGGAAAAATATACTTTAAAAATGATCAAAACACGGTAGGTTCAGGTTAAGGCACTTTAATCTTGCAGCAAGGAGACAAAAACGTGCTAGTACAGAGTTTGTCTAACTAGAATCAGGAAATACAGGTATTTTTATACATTTTCTAGTAAGACATTGCCTACCAAGCTGACGTAGTGAATCACAAGTTTTGTCATCATTACCTCACAGTCATTGTTTTTACAATATTCTGCTGGTACCATCAATTTTTGTGAGAAACTTCCTAAGAAAAACAATGTGGCCTTGGCTACCACCGGTTAGATATATGCAATGTTACCATTCAAGGTACTATGGCTAATTCGAGCACAAAGCAAGTATAGATTGCAGTTCATTTCTCTAACAGTCCTTTGTCTATGTTATCTCTAAACTTCTGCAGCTGCACATGTTCTCATACTTCGAACAGAGCTGATTGTTTAAAATCATTACATTTACAGAATATAGCATTGTTCATTCATTTTTCCTGACCTAGCAGATAATCACCTGCTTCTCAAGTACATTTCCAAAAGGCATAAACATGAATATTGCTGTGCTAGCAATTACTAGGTCAGAGGGCATCTTGCAAGTTTCAGAAAGCACACTGCAGTTTCAAAAAACATCTTTTCAGTCTCATATGAAACTCAATTATATATAAAACAGAGCATATAAAATAGAATGAAAACGTGTTGACTTATTTAGTTTCTAATTAGCATTAAGCATACACACATTAATACATATTTTTCTGACATTTCCCCCCTGTTAATACTTTTTAATTCTATTTTCAAAAGAATAAACAGTTTGCTTCTTCTCCTAACCTCTTCCATTCAGGATTTGCAGTTAAGAAAGTCATTCAGTTTAAACTTATGAAAGTGTTTCACATTCTAACAATTCTTCAATTTCAGTACTTTGATACAAAGTCTCAGAAACTGATATATCTATAAATTCTTTGATTAACTTTTTCATGCAGGGGATACCACAACAAATACATGCTCCTAATAGGAGTAATCCCACACAAATGGCAATCAGGATGTTCATTAGGATGGAACCCAACCCCCCAAACAAATTCTGGAAAAAGTCCATAAGAAGGTTTGGGCCTGGTTTGGTCATGGCCGACACTTGCTGTATCACCTCAAGGTGGTCATTTATCTCATGTTGATGATCAGGTATATACGCACAGCACTCTTCTTTGATTAAAGCGCACGTACCACCTCTCGCCGCTAGGGTGAAGTCAAGAGCCATTCGGTTCTGGAACACTACAGTTCTCATAGCATTCAGTTCATCAGTTATCAATTCAAGAGCAGAAAAAGTTGCATTACTCATTACTTCGAGAAGTTTAGACAGTTTTCACAGCTCCCAAATTGATTTCACTGCACCATATGCAGGTAATATGCCCGCCCACGATATAACAGCATCACTCAAGTCCATGTGCGTCAGTTTGGTACCCACAGTATGATGGTCTTTCCAGCCCACCTCGATCTGTCCCACTGGATTTTCAGGCTTCCTGACAGCTTTCTTGGCCACATCTCGGGTATTTCGAATATTTCCCTGAGGCAAGACTGCAGTGTGTCGTATGGCCGGGACCAGGTACCCCAAAAAACAACTGCCGGACCAATTCTCAGGTAACCATTTATATGCTTTCTTACCACACACAAAATAACAATGCTCTATCTTAGTAGTTACTTTGTTACGAAATGGCTGCCCTGCATGAAACATTTTCCTATCTATTACAGTTGTTTAAAAAGTACAGGATTACATTGCACTTGTTCAATAGTCTTATGCATGGACTCAAGAAATGAGTCATAATTTGAACTACAAGCTGCACCCATTTTGTTTGCTTTGGTATAACATTTGTAATGTACAGTCACATTGCACTTGCTCCAACTCACTTGAATTGTGTCATTCTTATAAAAACATACAATTCCCTTTTGTGTCACAGGCAAATACAGTGCTACCTTATCATATGCTTTAATAGCTACGGTGTCATAAACCAAATTTTCCCAGGTCTCATTGACCCATAGGGGGACTGCAGTCATTAATAACCCCCCGTATGCTGTTGGTATGGCTGTGCAAATCCAGCAGTTCAAAACATTAAAAGTCTCAGCATACACACGTGTAATTGCCTGATAAGTGTTGAAGTTTGGGTGCCAGTCTATGGTCGGCACATCACGTTTAATCAGTTCAACTTTTGCGGCAGGAAAAAGGAAAGGCCACAACAAAAAGAACAATGTTATCAGTATAGCTACCAGAATAATCATGCAAGTTTTCCGAGGTTGTTCTGTATCTCTGTTTGCTCTATACCTGGTCATTTTGTTCTTGTTGTACAACAGTAACAAGGTTTTTGTCCAGTTCAAAGTTCTTAACCAGTTTACAGTGTGTCAAATGAATCCAGGACGCTCGCTCCACGATCTTGACTGCAGTGGGTGTCGACAGTAGTACCTGGTACGGCCCTTCCCACTTCGGAGAACTCCAGTTTTTTCTCTTTACCACCTTCACCCAGACCCATGCGCCTGGGGCTACTGCTGCTTCCGATGGTCTTGTTTGCTCTTTATCTGAAACAGAATTTAACTGCAAAAGTTTATTATTCAAAAATTGCCTCATATACCCTGCAAGTGAACTGTCAGCCTCCTGCTCTGCAGGCATGAGAGGTTTCCATTGAGGTGTATAATATGCCCTCCCAAACAGAACTTCAAAAGGAGTTAACCCTTTTGCATTTGGAACAGTTATCATGCTCAACAGTGCCAGAGGTAAACAGTGCACCCAGTTCTTTTGTGTCTCACTAATCAATTTTCTAAGCTTGTTTTTCAAAACCCCATTATGCCTCTCTACTAATCTTGCAGATTGGGGGTGGTATGCACAATGATTTTTCAGAGAAATCCCGAAATAACGGCTAAGTTGTTGTATAGCTTGATTTACAAAGTGTGTGCCATTGTCACTATAAATCTTTTCCGGTATGCCAAATCTAGGGATAATTTCTTTAACGAGGACTTTTGCAACAATAGCTGCATCTGGATTTTTAGTTGGAAAAGCTTCCACCCATTTGGAAAACATATCTATAATGACAAGGCAGTACTTCTTATTTTCACATTTGTTCACTTCTATAAAATCCATACAAATAGTATGGAACGGATACGGTGGTATAGGGAAACTCCCTTGCTTAGGTTTCAATGCCCCTTGTACATGATGCTTGTTACAAACATGGCAGGCTGCACAACATTTTTTTGTGTAGTTTGTAAATCCATACATCGTAAACACTCGATTCACTAACTGTACCATCCCCCCTGTTGAGACATGGCACTGCCCATGGCTCAACAAAGCTGCATATCTAAACAAGTTAGATGGTAAAATCGGTTTGTTTTCGTTGGAGATGTACAGTCCCTTCTCAAGGATTGCTCCTCGTTTTATCCACTTCTGTTTTTCTACATTTGTAGTAAGTGTCTGCATTGTTTTTAACATTTCTAAGTCTAAAATCTCAGATGGTTGTAATTCCTCACTTAAAAGAAAAACTTCTGAAGCTGAAGCTGCTTGTTTTGCAGCTATATCAGCCCTCGCATTACCTTTTGAAATTCTATCCTGTTGCTTGGTATGAGCTACGCATTTGCAAATAGCTACTTTCTGAGGTAACTGAATAGAGTCTAACAAGTCTAAAATAAATTGCGCATGGTTAATTGGTTTACCAGTAGATGTTATCATCCCTCTATTTTTCCACTGCTGCGCAAAAACATGTACAGTAGAAAAAGCATACTGACTGTCAGTAAAAATGTTTACTTTCTTACCTTTTGCTAAGGTACATGCCCTTGTCAAGGCAATCAATTCTGTTGCTTGTGCAGATAAGTTATGTGGTAAAGACTTTGATTCTAAAATCTTGGTATCAGAAACTACTGCATACCCCACTAGATTCTGTCCTGTAGGACCCCTCCTGCACGAGCCGTCCACATAGTATGTCACCTCGGCATCATCCAAGGGAACATCTGTAAGGTCTTTTCTAGGTAGTGTCTTTTGCTCAATCTCCTGCAGGCAGCAGTGTGGTTTGCCATCTGCAGGGGTTGGGAGCAAGGCTGACGGATTCAAAGTTGTGCATCGTTCAATTGTCATATGAGGTTGGCTTAACAGTATAGTCATACAGGAAAGATGTCTAGCAGGAGAGAGATATGCTATTTTTTCTTGCAGTAAAATAATCGTGACTGCATGAGGCACTCTCAATGTGAGAGGGTGGAACAATACTACTGAGGCTGAAGCCTGCACTGCCATTGCAGCTGTGACTACTGCTTGTACACAGTGGAGCAAGGATCGCGCCACTGGGTCTAGCTGTGATGAATAGTAAGCTATGGGGCGTTGTTTGTCCCCATGCTGTTGTGTTAACACTGATGTCATATAACCTTGCTTACAGTCTACAGTTTGGAAAAATCGCTTATGATAGTTTGGTAATCCTAAAACTAAGAAAGAAGCTATCAGTTGTTTCAGTTTGCAGAAAGCTGATTCTGCTTCTGGTGTCCACTGTACTAAATCTTGTGCTGCCATCGGCTTTTTGAATATCAAGTTAGTCAGCGGAGCAGATTCCAAAGCATAGTTTGGAATCCAACTCCGACAAAAGTTAGTAGTACCCAGGAAGGACATAATTTCCTTCTTGGTAGTTGGTTTAGGTGCTTGTAATATTGCTGTTTTTCTGTCTTCATCTAATATTCTGCCTTCTTTGGATATTACATATCCCAGGTATTTGACCTGTTTATTCCAAAGTTGCAGTTTGTTTTTGTTTACCTTGTGTCCTTGAGTGGCTAAAAATTGTAATAATGCTATGGTATCCTCTCTTCATTCTTGCTGGGTGGGGGCTGCCAGCAGAATGTCGTCTACATAAAGTAAAATCTGACTACCTTTCCGTGGGATAAAGCCCGCCAGGTTACTTGCCATTTCTTGTGCGAATATTGTTGGACTTTCACAAAATCCCTGTGGTAGTCTCGTATATGTATACCGTTTCCCCTGAAATGTAAATGCAAACCAATGTTGGCTGTCTGGGTGTATCGGTATTGAGAAAAATGCATTGCTAATATCTACCACAGAAAAATAATTTTGTTGAGGTTTCAAATCATTCAATAAAGTGTGTGGATCTGTCACCGTAGGTGCCCTGGGTATAACTGCGTCATTTACAGCTTGTAAATCTTGGACCATACGCCATTCTCCGTTTGCTTTCCTAACAGGAAATAAGGGTGTATTACACGGTGAATCAGGAGATTCTATTAAGACTCCTTCCTTAAGTAAGGCTGCTATTATAGGTTTGATTCCTATTTCTGCGTCCTTTCTTAAGGGATACTGTCTCTTTTGAGGTCTAAATGCTGATTTTGGCGTGATAGTAACTGGTCCTGCTGTATGAATAAGTACTACATCTGATTTTCCTGTTGACCAGAGAGTCTCTGGTATGTCTCGTAAGGCTTTTTCCTCTTCCTCTAGTAAGAGTGCTACTCAGCTATCCTCACTTGCCTGTGAGTGCACAGCTGGGTGTGTCTGTGTTATCCAATTTAATTTCTGCTTTTGTACTCCTTGTTCAGAGAGTTCTAACTCTGTCTGTTTTTCCCATCTTGTGACTTTTTCTCCTAGGTCTGCCCACTTCAAATTTCTGTCTTTAGTTAAACTTACATGTGGTAATCGATTAGATTTGTAAAGTGCTAGGAATTCCTGGGGCAATGAACAGCTTACTACACTGTTTCCTTCTGTGTCCCAGTACAAATTTCGTAATACTAACCTATTAGCATGGTTTCTAAACAGTTCTTGCTCATATTCTTTATCAGGTCCTGGTCTGTTACAGTAATATAGAGTGCAATGCAACAAATGCTGTTTATCGGTGTCAAGGGAGGGGGATTTACTGATGGCTACGTTCATCAGTTCTTCGGTTACTGCCCCTGGACCAGTCGTAACTAAGTCCTGGCTGTACCAATAAAATGTTTCACCCTCGTCACACTACAAAGTATCCATTTGTCGCTGTGCTTCCATACCCTGCATAGTTGGAACTACGGCTATGCCAAATATCTGCATTAGGTCTCTGCCCAAGAGATTCACTGGGCATTGTGCAGAAACAACAATTTTGCTTTTCTGGGTCATCCCTGAAACTGGGTCAGTTATCGCTATGTTGTGGGAGAGTGGCTCCCGATACAGCTGTCCATTAGCTGCTTTCACTAATATGTAGTCCAGTGATTCTGAATTTTCTGGTAGTTTGGAAGGATGTATCAGGGTCCGTGAAGCCCCTGAGTCACACAGGAATTTGACTTCCCTCCCCTCTACCAGAAGTGTAACTTCCGGTTTTGTGTCTGCCAAGTAGAGCTCTAAGCTCAATAATGCTAAGTCCAAAATTTCATTTTCTTCATTATCTATGAATTCATGTACATCCTCTATTTCTTCTGTCACATCCTCTACCCTTTCTATCACATTTGCATTTGTCTTTTCTTGTTTATTCCTATCCAGTGATTCCTGACTGTCATATAGTCTTTCCTCACCCTCCTAGTCTTCTGTGGCTACCGTCTTATTTTGCCTGCAATCCTTTGCTAAATGTCCCTTTTTCCCCGCATTTGAAACATTCACCCCTTTTCTTTCTTTCTTCAAAGTCTTCTGATCGCTTATCAGATTGTTTGTTTCCCTGGGTATTTTTCTTACCCTTCTTCCCAGTTTGTACTACAAAGACTTCTGATCCGTCGTCTACTGAGTTTTCTTTTTCTTTTTGCTATTAAAATGCCTTTCGGCATGTCTTGCATTTTCAAGTAATGACTGTAATCTACTTGTACGATGATCTACCATGTGCTTTGTAATAAAGCTACTAATGGGCGCAATACTGCCTTTTAAAAATGCATTCTTTAGCTGTTGCTCATATGGGGAATCATGTGTTTGATCTTCAGGTACCTGCATTCCACAATGGTTATTAAAACATTCTAATAATCTGGCATAATATCTATCGACAGTTTCACCTTCTTGTTGTATGCATTGATTAATGCAAGTCCAATCAACCTTAGGCTTCCATTTCTCAGAAATTTGGTCTGTCAGACCTTTCACTCTGTTGTCCAGTTCTGCGTTACTATGTGAGAGTGGTCTAAGCTCTGTGTCACAGGGATTCCAGTTGCCACTGATCATGTGCCAATCTGGACCTACGATTTGTCTAACTACTTTTTCTACTTCTTCTCCATTCAAATGGTAACTTAACCTCATGCCTTGTAAGTCTTCTAAGAATTTTTTAAAATTAACTTTTGGATGGGGAATTCCCTCTGTAGCTTTCTGGATGTCTTCCGGTGTCCACGGTCTATATACTAGAAGAGTTGGATCCTGTCCTGCCTGTCCTGCCTGTGGATTTGGTACTTCTATGAGTGGACATATCTCTTCCTCACTCATCGCTTGTGAATTTTTATTTATTTCATATAATTCAATATCCCCTCTCAAGTTGCGTGTTCGAGACCTGGTCTCGATAGGATCTCTGACAAACAGTTTTGATTTTGCAGGAACAGCTGGGTATAGCGGAATTTATCAGCTTGTCCACTCGCTTCATATCCTGGTAAGGGAAGCGGAGGGGGCGGAGGAGGGGCTGTTGCTATTACCAAGTTATTATCTTCTTTATCTAAGAACATTGCTTTTGAAGTTTTAATCTTTTGTTCCCTGCGGTTTGCTTCCTCAAGCCACCTGTGTGCCTTTGGGACTCCTAATTGTCGTTGCTTTTTTAGCTGACCTTTCGCGTCTGTTTGAAGTTGTCTAACAAGTTTAATAAGTGAAGGTTTATCTAAATTGCCATCAAATTTGTATTTATCAACCCATTTTGTATAATACTTAACATTATCGGCACGCTGTAATTGCATATATTTCGCGTCTTCGGTTAGGGGCGGGTCTCGGGAACTTTTCGTGCACTGATTTCCCATGTTGCCTTAGCTAAGTCAGAAATTGTTACATAACCCTTCTTATCACGTGGTACCACGATTTTACACCTTTTCACAGTTTATCTAGAATAACTGCCTACCTATTCTGTTTCCCTGATCTATGACAAGACAGCAATCTTTTTGTCCCTGATCTGCACATGCAAATCTCCCTGACAAAACAATACTGTAACAAGTCCCTGATCTAAAACATAAAAAAGGTAAATTCCTCCTTACCTGACCCTCCGTGAGTTGATCCACTGGAACGTTGACTCGTCCTCCAATCCCAGATCAGAAACAGTGGCTGGCCTCTTTCGAACGACAATTCAGTCGGAGTTCTTTCAAGACAGAAGAGCCGATGTGGCCACTTCTCCGTATGGGTACATGCCACCGGGCCCAATTCTGACCTGAGCCTAGAGTGAGAGGTACTTTCCGGTCCGAAGGACCAAAACTGTCAAAGGAAAAATATACTTTAAAAATGATCAAAACACGGTAGGTTCAGGTTAAGGCACTTTAATCTTGCAGCAAGGAGACAAAAATGTGCTAGTACAGAGTTTGTCTAACTAGAATCAGGAAATACAGGTATTTTTATATATTTTCTAATAAGACATTGCCTACCAAGCTGACGTAGTGAATCACAAGTTTTGTCATCATTACTTCACAGTCATTGTTTTTACAATATTCTGCTGGTACCATCAATTTTTGTGAGAAACTTCCTAAGAAAAAGAATGTGGCCTTGGCTACCACCGGTTAGATATATGCAATGTTACCATTCAAGGTACTATGGCTAATTCGAGCACAAAGCAAGTATAGATTGCAGTTCATTTCTCTAACAGTCCTTTGTCTATGTTATCTCTAAACTTCTGCAGCTGCACATGTTCTCATACTTTGAACAGAGCTGATTGTTTAAAATCATTACATTTACAGAATATAGCATTGTTCATTCATTTTTCCTGACCTAGCAGATAATTACCTGCTTCTCAAGTACATTTCCAAAAGGCATAAACATGAATATTGCTGTGCTAGAAATTACTAGGTCAGACGGCATCTTGCAAGTTTCAGAAAGCACACTGCAGTTTCAAAACGCATCTTTTCAGTCTCATATGAAACTCAACTGTATATAAAACAGTGCATATAAAATAGAATGAAAAACGTGTTAACTTATTTAGTTTCTAATTAGCATTAAGCATACACACATTAATACATATTTTTCTGACAGGTAGCAAGTGAATTGTCATTATGTTTCTTATCTATGTCATATGCTAATGTAAACTACATACCTGCAATCCATTATTTTTTGTAAATAACTGTGGAATGCTTCTAGTAAAATAGCAGACCCTAACAAAAGATCCACATAAAATTATGTAAGCTATTTGGAAAAATCTGTGTGGTGTGTCCTATGTAATACATTTATGAAATATCTTGCTATGGGCTCTTGCAGGCAAAAAGATAGATAGTCATCATCTGGTTGGTTAGTAGGGCTTTTTCCTTTTTCTTATGTAGTACAGACATATGAAGATGGTGATATATTTTGTAAATGCATTCATGCATGGCTATACATTACAAATGGTTACTTTACCTCATTCTGTGCCCAGTCTCTGCTGCCTGATATATGCCCAGCCTTCTGTGGGATGCAGTCATGTTCTAGTTAAAGTATACCATTCAACCAGGGAAGAAGAGCTATGCTATAGATACTAGAGGATGATTCAGAAAGCTCAAGAAAAGGTCTGTGGGTCCTGTTCCTGATAAAGCCTACCATCTCACCAGAGAAGAAAAGATGTATTATGGATAACGCTAGGGCAAGATTCAAAAAACATAGAAGTTCAGTGGAGTGCTGTGTTAACCATAACTGTTATAACTAAGTGCAAGCACACAATAATGAAGTGAGCAGAATTATAGTCATCAAAATAATTCTTAACATGCACTGCATGTGCTGCAAAGGGTTCCATGGTCTAGAGTGAGTGGGTAAGAGCACTGCAAAGCAGCGAGTATGAAATAAGATGAAACATAATACTCAACACCATGTTCAAGGATGGGGAGAAGACTATACACTACCCTAAGAAAACATGCATGTCCCCAAAGTGATCACATGACAAAATAAGACCTTATGCAGTATAAACAATAGCAATGCTTGAGATATATGCTCATGTTTCAGATATACAGTATATGTGTACATATCAGGGTTATAGTGACCCACAATGAGGCACATTTGCCACCTACACTACTACACCATGTTCCATAAACAGACACATTATGAATCTGTATTTGTTAGTACCTTTAAATATTTGCTATGTATCAACACACCATCATTATTATTCCATTTACTGGTCCTGACACATGATGTTCAAACACCATGGTCTAGATGAATTATACACAGACAATCTCCATGTCCATCAGTGAAATATACAATATTCTACCTGACATGAACACCAGTATGGGATCAGAAGTAATGCAAATATCAGACATGATTGGCTAACCCATGATGCATCATGCCCCCTGCCCAGTTTTACTCACGCAAGGTCAGGCCTTACACTGAATTATCATTTCTACCACAGGCTGTGTGACACCTTCACTTGTAAAGCAGCATGAGTAATGCCAGTGCCAGATAAAAGTGCCTATTATTTTCATAGTTTCACAGATATTCCAAGGCCACTGAGTCATATCACCATTCACACATTGCTATTATCCTCCATTAGGCAGCACCTCCTTTCTGCAGGAGGTCCATTCCAATCAATCCTGGAGTAAATTTATGAATACCCATCTATTCATTTATATTATGCTTAAAGGAAGATAGTGAGTCATTCTGCTTAATATGCAGGGGAAGTTTATTCCCAAGGTTTGGGAGACTCTGGATTATAAACCCGTTCCTCCAATGAGTTTTATTTATCTGCTGATGAAGATTTACGTTTCTGGTTCAACAATTAGTTGAGATATTGAACATGCTGAGTGTACAGAAGGTCCAAGACAAATGAGTCTTTAATGATGCAGTAAACAATATAGAGATCTCTCCTCAAAAGTCTATAAGACACTGAATAAAGGGGTAGAACTTCCAGCCTCACTTGGTAGGTCAGGGACTTTGGGTCTGTGATCTTTTTGGTTATGCACAATTGTGTTTTTTCATATTGCTTGATATGTTTAGTGAGATATATTTCAAAGGGGGTATCATACTTGACAATTTGGCCTGAACAATGCGGAGTATAGATCTTGATAGTATAGTCAGTGCGGGGTGAAGAGGGCAGCTGCTCCTGATGCAATGTATCAGGGGGCGCAATTGGCAGATGTGGTTCAGTTTTCAGTGCAGTGCATTACTGGCGTTAATAATATGCTGGTATTGCACTTGGCTGTGTGCGTCTATGTGGCATAAACTATAGCAGGCAGTATACTACAGTTTAAGTAGAAAGAAGTGCTTTTTTGTTTAAGAACTGAAGTGCTTAGCACTCTGTGTGTGACTTAAACTGTAGCAGCTGCTTAGCTGCTTGCTGCATTGTAGCAAGCAGTTTGCTACAAAGTTTAACAGAAAAGGAGATTTTTTTTTAGATCTATAGTGCCCTAGCACTCCATGTATGGCATAAACTTTAGCAGACTGCTTGCTCAAATGTATCAGACAGTATGCTACCATTTCTTTTAAAAATTGAAACACTTAATGCACTGTGTGGGGCATAAACTGCAGCAGCTGTTGCCCACAAATGTAATAATCAGTTGCTACAGTTTAAAAAGAAGGGAAAATACCTTTTTCGCTCCTCATCTTATTGTTGGGGGGGGGGTCAGAGAGAGGAATGGCATAGGACTGCAGAACAGCTAGCCAAACCTCTGCTTGATTATATTCCTTTGGCAATTAGCTGGGTTAAATAATAAGATTTCCTGACAAATGCTATTACATGATGGTCAAAAGAGAGGGCACTATCAACACAAGTACTTATATCCCTGACCACATTTTTTATTTCAGTGATGTGTTGTCTTTACAGGATGATAAGGGGAGGGACTGCCTACCAAAAGTGATGATACTAATCCTTTTAGCATTTAGTTTGAGTCCGTTTTTAGTACATCAAGAGTTTATTAGGGAGAGCTCATTCTGGGGGGTTTGGATGTCACAGAGTGACTTCACAGCAACTCCCCAGTTTGCAATCATCTGCAAATTTGTCAGCCAGTGGTCTTGGCTATCTACTTGGAGATTTGAGAAATAAATTTCAAAAAAAGAGAGAGATTTATGTCATAATGTTCCATTTATCCTGAGCAGTGCCACCAAGAGGAGTTAAGCTCATGTATGACAGCTATATTTTATGGTTGTATGAGTAATGCAAGTGCGAGACTTGGTGGATATTATTCTTCCATTTGTGTACCTTTCCTAGTGTTATGCACAGTATGTTAGCCCGCCTGCATTTACCTAACTCCAATGCTACAACCTGCCTGACAACTGGACCAATGTAAGTTAAAGATGTGAGTGGCCATAATCCCACAATGCACTATACATCCTGCCCAGTGCTGCTAACATGAGATCAGCCTTTGCATTGAACTGTTATCTGTGCTGCATCCTGTGTGACAGCTCCATCTTAAATTAAATAATACGAGTGCCATATGTGAGTGCCCTTAATTGTATGTGGCACCATGTACCCTGTCCATTGCTGCTCATATTAGGTCAGGCTCTGTGTTAAACTGCTACCTGTACTACAGGCTGCATGACAATTACACTTGTATGGCAATCACATTAACACAAGTGCAAAGCATGATGGGCATGCTGCAGATCCAACAGTGTGCCGTGCCCTAGTCCACCTATATGAGACTAGATAGAACACTGAAGTAGCACTTTTACGGCATATTCATTGCTAACCATGTCACCACACCTTTCATATTTCTGCATTCAAGATGCCGCTGCTGCACCAGAAGTTTGTGGTGCAGGTATAGCAAGTTAAAGCTCTTGGTTCTGTAAGGGCAACATAATACAAAAAGGCAGTGCTGAACTACACGGCATGTGGAACCATGGCCCTGATTAATCTGAACTCCTAAAAGAGAACTGTAGTATCTGCACATCCTGTTATGTTATATAACTTTAGGATGTATATATGCATACATAATTCTGTGCAAATATGGTACCACCAGCTACCCATATGGATCAACCTTTACTGATAATTGCCATATTGTGTCAGTATTTCTGCATAGTTACAAATGCTTGCCAACAATAACCTGTTTAGTGTAAACTAAGAACTGTCACAGTATGAAACATGTATTACTCCAGCTACCTTCTCTGTATATAGGTGGAATGCTGTCACTGTGATTTATAAAATAAAAGGAAAAGAATCAACCTGAAATATGAAAACAATATCACAGGATGAATACATCCAAAAACCACAGCATGGCCAGCAACCACTCAGGAATGTAAAATACAAAAATCAAACCTCAAAACAATCCAAATACTGCCAAGGACTAAGGAACCAAAGCAAATATATAAAAATAACATTTTTTTATTAATAAAACTAAATTAAATTAAACACTTTCATCTGTTCTAATTATATACATCTTCAGAATACAAAGACAATAAAAACCCAGGCAAAAGCATTCTGCTTATTTACAAATAGGAAAAGGAAATTATGCAACCTTGTAAAAAGTCTGTCAAAAATTTTAAAGGGATAGCAACACAAAAACCAAACTAACTCAAAGTTTTGAAGCTCTGTATGTTAATTCACTTGTTATTGATACAGCTTCATTGATATCACTAACAAGTGAGTCTTTGTATTCTGAAGATATCCATCATTATAACAGACAAAAGCGCTTAATTTAATTTAGTTTTATTAATAAAAATTTGTAATTTTTATATATTCACTTTAGTTCCTTAGTCCTTGGCAGTATTTGGATTGTTTTGGGGTTTGGCAGGATAAACACATGAGAAGAAATCAGTCTTGGGGATGAAAAAATATTTAACAGAATCATCTCATCTAATATTAGAGTGTACATAATACGCCTCACATATTGTGCTGCAAATTAGATAACATGAAGCACATATCTCACACGTCTAAATACATACATTTCAAAAATACTGACAGTAATAATGGAAAATATGGACTTACACACCCCCCCCCCCCCCCACACACACACACAAAAATATGTCATATCTGCAAAAATAAGTACCTGGAGTGTGCACAAGCATGCCCATGGGGAAACAGCTTTGAGGCAAACTCTCCTCCCAGAGGGTCACTATACCATCTTTAGGTTAGCATAGCTAATATGGTGATGACACAGATCCACTCTTGGAATGTATGAAAGTAATCAGGGTTATGATGGAGGTCTTCTAGGCATTTATGCAGACTACAGCAGGAAACATCCAGTAAATCAAGTCAGTCACAATCACTCTCAGAAAATAAGTGGAATTATTACAACTTCAGGCATTACTATAAAGCTGGAAGCTGGAGATATAACAGCACTGGGATATTGTAATTAGGAATGTCAGAGCAATTAGTTAACCTGACACTATTGCCACCTCCTTGGAAACCAAAGTAGATCACCTTCAAATCAGAGCATGTGGAGAAATTTCAGAGTCTTGAGGGTGTCAGAAAGGGTGAAATTAATTGAATCTCTAATCTTTATAAGCAGAAAGCTCAGAATTCTATTAAATTGAGATGTGCTTCCTGTAATCTGGCATGTGGATTGGATAGTATCAAGGCAGCAGAAAGGGAATTACTATGTGCATCTGGTCTTCCATTGTTTAAACTACAATGATCTGGGTACATTTTTACAAAGTTTGGGAGATGGGCTAAAAATCTAATGTTTGCAGGTGAAAAAAGATATGCAATTGCTTCCTTGCTGAAAGCAGCTGTGCCTGCAGTGCCCTGTAATGAACGTACTCTGCATATTTCTAGGCTTAGTGCTCAGTCCTTCCCATCCATGAGCTAGACAGTTAATCACACCTTTGTGTATAGTCCCTCCCACTCATGATCTCAACAGCGAAATCACAGGTCCTCAAAGGCCGTATCATTTGTTGTCTAGATTGAGATGGGTTGGGATCAAGCACAAAACCCAGAAATTTTGGTGGAAAGAGGCAGTAGCCAGTGTGAGGGTTTCTAAGACAATGTTTTTTTATATACCTATAGCTCTCAACCTTCGGTTTCCAAAATGAGGAACACTGTCTCTCAATAATGGGGAACAAATGGGCAAAACAGAGAAAACCTACTAATAGCTTACTAATAACTTCCACTTGGAAGCTCACAGCATGGCTAAAATAGGGTCTATATTAGAACATCGACTTTTTAAAACATTGAATGTTCTAATATCGACCCCTATTCAGCAAACGCTGACAATATTAAACATGCAGAACAGTGAAGTTTTTCCCAGGGAAAACATTTGCTGTTCTGACACACATACACACAACACAAGCACACCAAACAAACAGCAATCCACACACATACACCTAAAATCCTACATCTAACCCTACACTTAACTGTACATACACCACTTACTATCCACTTACCTTAACCCAAACCCTAACCCTAAGGTCCGTCACTATCGCACACTCACCTCACCTGCGCCTGAACCATAACCCACCTACCCCGCCCCAACCCTCACGTCCACACAGTCGCACACTTACCTGACCCATGCCCTAACCCTAACTCACCTACCCAGTGCCCTAACCCTCACGTCCACACAATCGCACACTTACCTGATCCCGACCCGTAACTTTCCACCACAGTGCTGAAAATAGTGAAGCCACAGGAATGGCCAACCGAATTTCTTACCTAGGAAGAAATTCAGTGTTCTGCAGCTTTGCTATTTTCAGCGTTTGCTGAGTAGGGGTCAATATTAGGACATTCGAACTTGTGAAACTTCGATGTTCTAATATAGACCCACTAAAATATGCTATTTTATACTTATAGAAAGTTATTTTTGATTAATTAATATGATTTAATACTATTTACCATGGATATCGGTTAAAAAATTCATAACACTGAATGTGTGACAGACCCTATCAGTGTGGATCTGTGAAGAACATGAGTGTTTTAAGACCCAAAATGAGAAGCGTAACTCATAATTAGGTACACTTGAGAGGTATGTATATACCCTGGTAGGCAACCAGACATGATGAGCAGTGAACTATTTCTGTGAACCAAGTTGGAATGCCATACCTCTTAAATGATTCTGATCTTGCAAAATGTCCATTGTAAAACTTATAGTCTTCTGGGAAATCACTGAGCTTTGAAGGAGGGTACAGAGAGTTTAAACAAGATTGTTTAGGCTCAGAGCTCTGGACAAAGAGCTAAGAAAAAAAGTAATAAATCAGCTAGTTTCAGGTAAAAAAATAAAATCACAGGTTAGATGACAAAGAGGAATGGGAGTAACAAAAAGTAGAGGGTAAAGCAGCTCCAACAGAAATCTGTTTTCATTATTTTTGTATTAATAAATTGTTCTACAACAACTGGAGTGGCTGTAGATTTCCTGGTTGACCATTCCCTTGTTTGCAGGATTGTTTGGTTGTTTATTAGCGCCACAGAAAGAAAAAGCTGATGGTGGTTGCTGAAGATGTAGGCCTAATGAAGAAAACAATAGACAATCAGCAAAATGAAATTAATAATCTGAAAGAAATAATCCAAGACTTGAAAGAAGACAGAGCAACACTAAGATCAGAGGAGTAGGAGCACAGTAGAAGGTTGAAATAAATAAAAAAGCTACACTGTCAAGCAGTAATACTGGATATCCTAGAAAACAGGTCTAGAAGAAACAACATAAGGATAAGTGGAGTATCAGAGCAAGTCCTGGATACAGAAATGAAAAGATTGCTGATGGAGTTGTTGGAAACTGATAACATGAAGAATCTACAAACTTGGTAGAGTGGTGAGAGCATAGAAAGACAGCCAAGACACATATTAGCATGCAGGCATAGCTACACACTTAAAGAAGAAATTATGAGACAAACTAGAACACAGAAGTGATGATACCCTTTAATGGTAGATTTGTAAAACTGATGGATGATTATTCTGATTATGGCATAAACTAAGAAAAGGGATAGCTGACTTTTTGGGGGCCAGTGAAAGCCCAGGAAATTCCTGTATGGATCAACTACCATTCTCTCTTCACTGTAATATGGAAAGGAAACAGACACAGGCCTCATACAGAAACAGAAGCACAAGTTTAGTTACAGATTGTGCAGAGTGAAAGCACACCCCAAAAAATACATTCAGTTATCTCACAAGAAATGGACTGTCAGACAAACTTCTGAAGGGTCAGAGAGGAGTCAGAATTTCAAGAGTCATGGTGACCATCCATATGCATCTGTGGGTAAAAAGACTAAAGCAAAAATAAAGAAAGACACAGTAATATGTTGTCAAGACTGGTGGAGAAGATGATTCTGGCCATATCAGACTACAGAAACAGTGGAAAGAAACCACAAGAGAGAGGAAATATGAGGAGAGTGAAGAAAAAAGATACATTAAGAAGAACAAGAATAACAAAGGGCCAGTCTTAGCAGAAATCCATCTGAAGAGGAGAATACAATAGTATTCATAGCAGAAACAGGGACTCTAATATGAGAAGTAGAAGAATATACCATCAAAGAGGGCAGACTGCAAGTGAAGCCTCAGGGGATTCTGACACTCTCTGCTGGACTCTGGAGGGCCTGATCATACTGAACTGGTGAAAGGAGGAAGGATGCAAAGCAACATGGAGGTATAGCAGGAAAATCAGATCAGAGAAGGAGCCCAAGAGGATGAAAGCCATCAAGAACTGGACTGCCTGTTCATGAGATATGACAGAAAAAAAGAGAGACAATGCAAGGGAGGAATTGGTGGATTTATTCAGTAAATTTCATAATATGTAAGCATTGGGTTATGGCTCCATGTCAAACAAATTGACAGATTAAAGTCACAAAAGTGACAGGGCAATATGAGGTAAATTTGACTGAAAAGGACTGATAGTATCTATGAATACTGGGGAATTATTCAAGGGTAAGAAGTATTTTTTTAGTGCAAGGTATTCCAACAATACTGGTATGCACATACATAGAAATACACTGTTTTACATGTTGAAGCTTCCTGAACATGGTGCCTACAAATAGGCAGATTGTTATTACCTTGTCTTTGTTATGATACACCACCTTTTATGTTTCTATTTTCATATAAAAGTAAGATTTCTCTTGGAAATGGTGTACGTGAATGAAAAATGTGGGAACTGGAGAAAGAAAGAATTATGGAAACACCAGTCTTGGGTTTGACTGTAATGCATCAGAACAGAATGCATGTAACTGTCACAAAAGTAAGATCAAATGAAAAGAAAACAAGATGCAGCTATGAGAATGGATGGCGATACACAGGAGCAAACCGCAGATAGGACGAAATCAAGGAGAAATGAAATCAAGAAGCCTAGGTTCAATTCCAAAGCACAACTAAGAAAAAAGAAGAAGGTGAATGACCAAAGTATGTTGGTACTCAAATTGCAGGTGCACGGCTGACAAATCCAACTATATGGTGGGAAATTGAGTTGAGAATAGAAGGTCCAGCTCAGCAGGGAAATGTAGTAGGGGAGAGCTGTTCAAAGGCAGAAATGGGGGGGACAAAACCAAAGAGAACATAAGAGAATGAACAGAGACTGTAAGTGGTAACCTAGAGCATAGTGGGGCTTCACACCCAATCAAAAATAAAAAAAAACACAATAAAATAAGTAGGATGTAAGAGGATGTGGTACTGCTTCAGGAAATCAGACTAAAGGCAAAAGAGGGATGGAAGATCATAAGCCCATAATACTCCAAGGGAGAAACAAACAATAAAGTGGAGGGGGAGTGGAAGAGGGGGGCATTCACCCTTTTAAGAAAGAGATTACATGTAGTGATTGAAAAGTTGAAGAAATGTGGTGAGGGGAGAAAAATCTTTTGGAATGGAAGAATAAATGGAAGGAGGTCATCAAAAGGGAACCTGCATGCTGTAAATAAGGATATAGAGGACTTTTATAGCAGGTCCTTTGATGAATGAAATTGGCTAAAAAGGGATGGAGTGGAAATCATTGTAGGGGACTTCAATGTCACACTAGATTCCAAGAAAGGCAGGTTCTTTGACAAAACATAGTACAACATAAAGATGAAAAGAGGCTTAGAAAGGAACATGAAAGAAGGAGAGAGAAAGGATATAAGAACGGAAAGGCATTCTAAAAAGAGGAAGCACATATTTACCAGAAAGTCCTTGATTCAAGCCAGCAGGCGGGACAGGATGCTAGGGAAAGACAAAAGTCTAAAAAGAGTGGAGGAGCTAGAAATTCAGGAGAGATGCATATCAGATAATGCAGAGGTAACAATGACAATAAGGTGATAGAGAAAACAAGGGGATGGTTTCAGATGCAGATGAGCAAGCTACAAGTGGAAAGGTCAAGAAAGGATGCAACAATTACAACTGCTAGATGAGGTAGTTGAAGAGAATACTATAGGCAAGACAGAACTGAGGAAGCACTGGTGAGATGGAATCAAAAGATCAGTTAGGGGAAAATTATGGCAGAGGATGGATAGAAGAGGAGGCGAGATGAGGAGGAAATAGCAAAACTGGATGGAAAATTGAACAGGGTACAAATGGAATTATAGAAAAATGGTAAAAGCAGAAAAATACTAAGGAGAGACAAAGCATTAATAAAAGTTGAACTTGAAAGGTAACAACTGCACCGGAAGCAAAGCAATAGTACTGGAATGACTACTGGTGAATATTTGGGTAGGAACAGAGGAGGCATCAAGTAAGGAACTATAAAAACGTAAAAGTGTGGTACCAAATATTAGGGAAAAAGAGAGAAAGAGAAAGATCATACAGGAGGGCAGAAGGGTTAGGGAGGCCTTTAGGGGATACTACCAACAATATACTAAGCACAGGAGAAGAAACACGAAGTCCATTGGGAAGTCACAAACAGAAGAGAGGGGTAAAAGGTAGAAGGAATAAAGAAGAAAGAATGCAGAAATCATGCTGAATGAGATCAAAGAGGCAGCAATGACAATGAATGACAGAATGGTAGGGGGCATAGCTTGATAGAGTTCTACAAGTGGGTTGGAGAGCAACAAGGTCAGTTATGAAGGAGGAGTATGGGTAAGTGAAACAGAAAATAGAATGACAAGAACCAGGGTGGTAGTGAACCTAAAAGACAGGGAGGTAGGATGGAAGTAGTGGATTACAGACCAATCTCCTTAATAAAAGCAGATGTTAAAGTAATGGCAAAAGTGCTTGCAAGGAGGCTGAATGAGATTCTGACAAGAATAATACAGGAGGGGGCAGAATGGCTTTGTGAATTAAAGAAAGGCATTAGTTAACTGGTGGGCCCTAACAGATTTATTGACAGGGAAGAGCAAAAGGCGGGGGGTACCATCATGAATGGGATTTGAATTCCAACAGGAGATACAAGGAAAAAAAATATAAATGAAGGAAACATTTTCTAACACTGATAAAGGTAATTTACACTTAGACAGTATTAGAGATAATGGTAAATGGAGAAACTTCCAAGGCACTAAAAGTAGGGAGAAGGATCACATAGAGACAATACAGTGGTGCCCTCTCTCCTCAGAGGCTTTACCCTAGTCATAGAAGTATGGAAAGGAGCAAGAGGACAGACCATTGATATAAAAAGTGCCCCATGCATGAGAATGGCACAATGTGTAACTGTGAATGGATATGAAAAAATAAGCTCACATAACTGAAAAAATTTCTGTTACAGATTTCATATTCTTCAAAAAATGCATGCTACTGCAAAACTTATTATTTTAGCAACTTTCTGAATGTTTAATTAAAATATTTAAAATCTGTCAATGATTTATGAGCCTTTGTCTCCCTAATGTTTTGGCTTTGTCCCTGATTTTGTGCAAAGATGTTTAGAGAGCTACTTGAAAATATTCATGTGTGACTCCTATTTTATTTATTTTTACTTGTATTAGAATCATGCATCTGAGAAGTACATAGACAAAGTAAGCATAATTGTTGGGGCTATATGTGGAGGAAAATTACCAGTTGCTATTTGGTCATTATTCTGGATGTGATTTATATGAAGCAGCTTAGAATATATTAATGTGTGACTACTGTTTGTGAAGGACAAATCTGAATTATATTATGTGGTCATAATATTGTATCACAAAGTAACTGACCCTGTAATCATTTGCTCAGTTAATCTGGCTTTGTAGAACTAGTATGCATTCATGTGAAGTAAGATGGAATACTTTACTGAGATTACTGTCTGTGTGAAACAAACATGAAATGCATTACTGTGATCATTTATCATCATCATCATCATCATCATCATCATCATCATCATCATTAGTATATCTTAGAGATAGCTGTCATTAAAGTGGTTATGTAATTGATGGGTACAGTGTCCTTTTATGGATAGAAGTAACTTAACCCTGATGATGTTTGATCACTGTTAAACAACTGTTTCTGATCTAGCCTATCAGGAATAGTGTCACACAATGTATTGTATTTGCTGAAATTAAGCTGCGGTGGTGGTGCTGCGGTAGCGTTGTTGCCTCACAGTAAGACGTTGTCCTGTTTGATTCTCAGCTAAAGCATCTTCTGTGTGGAGACATGCGTGAATGGGCGTACTTTCATTGAAGGCTATGCATCAGGGCTGGCAACTCTGTACGTAAAAATCTACTGCCAATCATTAGCGGACCGGAGTTCCGCTGTGGCGACCCCTAACCGGGAAAAGCCGAAAGATACAACAAGAGTATAACTACTATGTGGTGAGAAGTTGCAGCGTATTTAAGTTTAACAAGTTGGCCATAATTGTTTTTATTCTCAATCACAAACATCAGCATTGCATGATAAATCTATGGTGGTCTGGTAGGTGCAGGATGTGTGTGTGTGTGTGTGTGTGTGTGTGTGTGTGTGTGTGTGTGTGTGTGTGTGTGTGTGTGTGTGTGTGTGAAATAAACTGGTCATTACCACAGTGGCATAGTGAGTAGCATTACCATCTTGGAGCACTTGACTCTGGTTGAGTTCTTGTCTCTGGCTTCTCCTTTGAGGATTCTTCTAGCCCTCCTTATCTCTGTGTGGGTTTATCCATCTGTTCTGTTTCCTCTAACACTTCAAAGACAGTTGCAGTGAATCAGAGTTCCTCTGATTTGCCTGTTAGTAATTGTTTAATGTTTGTGTGTATATTGTGATAGCCCTGGATTGTCAGTGGCAGTGGCAGTGTGTGTGTGCATGTGTGAAAAATTACTTTATCTTGTTATATACCTGGCTTTTCAGGGGCATTGACAGTGTGTGTGCATGTGTGTGTGTGTGTGTGTGTGCACGCATGCATGTGCGCGTGTGTGCATGTGTGTGTGTGTGTGTGTGTGTGTGTGTGTGTGTGTGTGTGTGTGTTTGTGTGTGTGTTTGTGGGCATACACAATATTGCCTGGCACATGCAAAATGGAAAGCAGAAAAAAGTACAGTTAATGAATCATAATATTTCAAAAATAACATGTTAATGCATCACAGAAAATCTAGACCCTCAGAGCCACTGGGGAACCAGTAGCCACTATATTCCAGACTGTATAGGTGGATTTTGACACAATCTTCCTAGTTGCTTCTGCCCTGAACCCCATCTAGTTCAAAACCAGATTGTGGGGGCTGGGATGGTGTGGTAATTTCTTTAGTTTTCCTGACAATTAAACCTCAGAGGTGTGAAAAGAATATTGCTTTAGATTGTGCAGCAGCCAGGGACAGTGTGGTCATTATTTTTTAACATTCATTGCAATCAAACTTTAGAGGTGTACACAGAAGGTCACTATAACTTGTCTAGGCACAGTGTACTGATTAGCAGTAACAAGCTAAAATACATTACTTTGTTCATTGTTTTTTCACTTTCCTCATAATCAAACAACAGACTTGTATACATGTTATCTTTTGGGGGCAATGGTGAAGAGACATGCTATTTATATATATCTGACAACAGCAGGTTAAAATATATTACTGTTTTCTATTTGCTCTTTCACTTTTGTCTCAGTCTGAATCAGAGGGGTACAAAAAAGTGACATTCTTTTGGGTAATGGGCGATGAGAGGCAAATACTTGAAATAAATGTCTGTGTCCATTTGTTCCTTCAATTTCATTCTAAGCCAACACCAGTGGGATACAGTGAAAGTGATTATTTTTTTTTGGGGGGGGGGTAGGGAGGCAGACAGTATTTCCAGATGTAATCAATGTATTGTCAAATTTGAACATTAAGGCTTGGACATAACTTGTTTCTTCTTTGAAAGAAATAAAATAAGTCTAAATTCCTTTCCTTATCATGATTTTTGTACATGCCATCATTGGACCAAAAATAAAAAAAATCTAACATACACCTCAGAGTATTTATAAACCTATGGTTTGCGGGGATGTTGCACCCACCCCTAAAGATACTCACTTAAGTCAGTTTCTCCAGAGCTATTCCAGTACAGTCTTGGCCAGTTAAGGTGTGTTGAAAGCCTGTAAGAAAAAACAAAGTCAATTTTCCTAGTCACGATTTTTGTTCAGACTATTGCCAGATGAAAATGTTATAAAAAAACTCTGAAATATACATCAGGGGATCTAGATCCCCATGCCATGTTTCTGGGTGTCTAGTTCCTGGCTTAATTCATTTATTTTCTTAATTGTTATTACAGTGCAGTCTTGTCCAGTTAGGATTATTTAAAAGATGCAGAAAAAAGATGAAGACAAATGAAAAAAAGGACTGTTGGTAGTATGGGGCAGCCAGTCTGTGGTAAGATGGTGTGATACTTCAGCATATTTCTCAGATGGCAAGGCAGCCCCATTGTCTTTTGTGGTTGGAAAGGGAACATGTGGAACTGGTGGGAGGAGGTCATAAAGGCTATTCACAGATGTGAAAGTTTGGCTCTACTGTGGGAGATAATTAACTAGGTCCTGACTGAGCTAGTCAGATAGCACTTCCCTTAAGAAATGGGCATTCAGGATCTAATGCCTGAGCTCCTTCTAAAGAAAGGAAAATGTCAGGTCATCCAGAGCAAGTACACAATTGAGCATACAATCCAAGTTAGAGCATTTTCACAGCAAAAATTACAGAACGTTACCTAATACGCCACTGAATTAGATGAAGAGAGGTTGCCCCAAAAGGTCCTTCTTAAGACCAGAATGCAAGAGATCCTCAAATTTCTCCAGAACCTTCCCAACTAGAAAGGACTGCTACTGGGACAGGTAAGCTGAATAGCTGAGGTCTTTAAGCTTCAAAAAGTCAGATGAGTAAACTCTTCTCATGTCTGTCCAAAGTTTGGATTCCTTTTCAGATCAGGTGGCAATATAAGAAAGTGCTGTGGTGTCTGGGACCTATTTTAGAACAAAGAGCTCACAAAAGAGTCAACAACTGTAGTGTGGATTAATTGCTGTATCAGTTAAGGTTTGGGCATACAGAGGGCATCTGCATTTATGAGAAACAAATTATCAGATTTAGGGTACACAGAGGTTAATGAGCATCACTTGTAACAAGTCACCATAGAGGGGACAACTCAAGAGTCTCCATATTTCTTCTCAGCTTCTCCAGAAAATTTACCAGGCATTTCCAGGGAGGACAAAATGGGACATGAGATCAAAATAAACTAGCTTTTATAAGTTAGAGGGTCTGTCCAAAGGAGGGCTGATTTTGAGGTGAAGTAGAGGTGTGGAGTCTTATCCTTTATGCATTCAGAGACAGCAGCCTCAGGGTCCTTTGACTCCTCATAGTATCCTGAGTGTGAGGGTGGCCTATGCCACCTCACTAACCAGAGAGTCAAGTTCATATACTGTATCATATAAAGGCAAGCAAATGACTACTGAACAACAGTTGTTAGAAGAAAGAAAACTGATATATTGTAATACATCAGCCAGAGGTGGCACATGCTGGAGGGAGACCTCTACTGGGTCTGTCATATGCTTTAAACTATGTCCCCTAGAGGTGTAGCCACACACCCTTTGTTCAACCTCTCACCAGACATCAAAGAACTGTTTGATGTCAAACCGCTGAGATGTGCAGGATGACCCAGCAGACCTTCCTCATCTGGGACCCACTAACCCATCTGGGCATTGGGGGCATCTCTCTCAAATATGGCTAATTTATGACTTAACTGAAGAGACCACTGCCCAGTATTATGCTTTTCAACCACAGGCTTCATAAAATCAATTCAGAGCTGTGCGGTGCAAACAACCCAGGAAGCATCCTCAAGGTGGGACAGAGGTGGCATATTTTCTCCACTCCCTTCATCCTACTTAACCAGTGCATGCTTGAGTCCTTGTTAGCCAAGGGTGAGCTCAGCACCTCCATAGTCTAAGTTGCCAGTTGAATGCTGGGCTGAGCATTTGGAGTCAGAGAACTTGAGTCTTGACCCACTTTCCAAGCATTTATCTGTGTGGCAATGTTTTTACTTATGTTTGTGGAAAGCACTCTTCAAACCATCTCCACATGAGGAACTGTTGATGGTCACCTTCCTTTTGGTCACTTAGTAGCCAAAAACTTCTCCCTGTGGTTCCTTTGACGGCCAGAATTAAACATCTGATAGGCAGTTGCAGATGCTTCTGACACTATGCTTCTCCCTGGTACAATAAAGGCAATGCACTTCAGGTCTTGTCTCAAAATCTTATGGCTACATAGACACTCAGTGTATTGATGTTTAGGTGTGCAAATACAAGACTTCCCTAAGGATAGCAAGGTCCTTGATCTGAACTGTATAAGTGGCATAAAATAACTGGTGGGCTTGTGGTGACATGCACATTTATGTAAATTGTTTGTTACATCATGGTGTGCATCTGTATGGGCATATGGACATTTCCAGTTTCCAAGATTAGGAACTTCCACAGTTTTTTGCCAGACTGTGATTGGCAAGGAAAGTGAATCCAACTAAGTACCTATCAAGGAGAGTCCTTGATGCTAGATCTCCATTTATCTGTTGTTGACTCAGTGTGAGTTTTTATTATCCCTGTCCACATATAGCTACAGTTTCTGTATTGATGGGCATGGTAATACAGGGCATTATAGGTGGCATATAGTGTGGATGTTTTTTCATTACTACTGTTTTTCTCCTGTGTACATTGCTGATGTGAAGGGGCTATTGGTGCTTGGGCAAGACAAGCTAGAAGCAGGGCTGTGGTCTTTCCTGGCATCTGCAACATAATGACATGTTTTGCAGTATTGTACACACCACAACAAATGTGACTAGCTTTGTGGTGTATTGTAAAGATCTGCATGAGGGCTCCAGCCACCAGATATCTTTTTTTAATTGTTCAGAGACATGCTTTATAATATTTCTGGTCTAGAAATGAGCAAAGTGCATGAGTGTATAAGGCAACATGGCAACAATTAGCTGTGTATCCTAATACTTGAATTCTGTACAGATTTAATGGGTTTATCTTAGCAAGCTGCATTTAACTTCATTGAATATTTTTTAAAGTTTTTCATTTACTGTTTGTTTTGTTGCTGATTTGTATATTTTTGTTTTAGAACTCATCTTGAATCAGATTTAGCTGCTAATTACTCATACTACGGCTTTGACATTTTAACTGACTGTTCATGAATGCCTGCTTGCCTGCTTATTTGCTACAGTTCTCTTTCCAAGCTTCTTGTATTTTATTTATGTACTTAATATACAGAGGTAAAGTTAACAGAAAAACTAAAGTCATTTACAATATTTACAGTATATACATAAAGTCAGTTTTGAATTTCAGCATTTCAGAAAGCAAGGAAGATATTTTAGGATAACAAGCAAGGAAAGACCTTCATGCAGGTTGTAGCATGCTGTTTGAATTTAACATTTCATGATGACTAACTTGATGTTGATTGTTTGATAGCAAATAGCAAATGTTAAGGTTAACCATTGTCGCTAAAGCACAACTCAATATCCTTGTGTGTGTTCATCAAAAGCAATTTTGTACTCAGTGAGAGATTCCATGCCTCTTAATTCATGTGGTCATCTATTCCATGATGCCAGGTCTAGTTAGGAGAAGGCACATTCCCCAGTAGTTGTTTTTATGGAGGTTTGCTTAATGTGATAGCTTTTTTCTGGGTACTTCTTCATAAGAAAACCTGGTCATAGATGGGTAGTGCCTATCTAAAAGGTATGCAATAGTCAGTGTTTAGCATTTTATGAACAAGAGTACCTAGGACATTACTTGGCCTTTCAGTGTCTGGAAGCCATTTTAGATATTGTAGGTCACAATGGTGAGATCTGCTGTTGGCAAGGAGGTTTGATGTGCAAATGTTATGTTATGTGATCTGAAGTCTTAGGGAGTTTTGTACTGAGTAACTGGAGGAAGACTGTAATCTAATTTAGAGAAAAAAAAATTGGCTAGGGAAAAGCAGGCCAAAGGGGAAAGTAAATGAGAGATTTTATAGCAGTTTAAGTTGAGATAGTACTACATTAGTTATTTTGTCTGCATGGTTTAAACAAGTTAGAGAAAGATAAAGGTTAAGTCCTAGGTTTTTGTATTCAGAAATGAGGGGAATGATGTTGTGGTCATCAGTGATGTTAATAAGAGTTAGATGAAGGAGTATTTGAGGGGCTGTATATAATATAAGCGTTAGTTAGTTAGTTAGTTAGTTAGTTAGTTAGTTAGTTAGTTAGTTAGTTAGTTAGTTAGTTATGAGGTAATCGCAATCAGATCAGTTGCATAACTTAGAGAAAGACAGTTGTTTGTTATGGAAATCAGAGGGACATTTGCTGGCTTGTAATAGAAGGATGTCATCTGTATGATAATTAATAATTAATGAAAGATCTAGAATTGAACCTTGTGGCACGCCAGTGTTTAGGGAGTCAAACAATGATAAGAGATTGTTAGTGATGACTTGGAATGTTCTACTCTTCAGATAACTGTGGAACCACTTGATAGCGTTGTGGGCAAAATTACGTTTGTTCAATTTAAAAACAGGAATATTGTGGCTAATAGTTTCAAATGCCCTGGTCATATCTACAAATATCACAGCAGTGACCAGACCATCATTAATGTTACAACAAATGGAGGCAGTTGTAGTAAGGGAATGGTGGTAATGAAGTCATTTCAACACCCATGTTGTTTGTCTGACAGCAAGTTGTAACTATTAATATGTATCATTATTTGTTTCCTCCATTTAATATATTCTCTGTGCGCCCAACTCCCAGTTTTGCTATGTTTTCCTTGCATTCTGCTTGCACTCTTAAATTATGTGCTGTGGCTTTTCACTTAGTGACAACTCATCCTCAGACCTTCCTTTTCTGAGAAATTTCAAGTGACATACATGCTCATGAAACCAAGTTAACAAGTATGCTAAAGAAGAAGTTCTCAAAGAAGAGGTGCTAACATGGAAATGGGAAGGTATATGGAAGAACAGGAATAATTGGGTGAACCAGTTCCATTTACAATAATATCACACAGACTTGTAGATTAGTCATACTATTTATTAAAGATGGTTTAAAGGGCATGGTCTAAAGGACACATCTGTTTCAGTTAATGCTATTGTTTGCCTATTGATGAATTATACCTCATTAAAAACAATAACCACTGGAGGTGGGCTTGTTACAAATGGGCAAAAACGAGGAAGAAAACTATTTTTAAGATTTTTTCCTACAATCTGTAGAAGGAAACATTAAGAACTTTGAAAATACATGTCTGATTTGATAAAATGCTATAAAAGCGATGATGTGAGCAAAAATAATAGCCGAGAAAAGTAAAACAAGAAGGTCAAAAGAAAAATAAATTAAAGGGACTACAGCCTGAATTAGAAAAGATACAATGAAAGATAGGCACATTATGCACTTAACTGTCAATATATTACACAAGGAACAAATAAATCTGAAATAGCCCAATATCAGCATTGAGTTAAAAATGAAAAGAAAAGTTATATTAACAATACTGTACGCTCATAGGCAATCCCACAATGGGGCAAGATGTGAAATACTGTACCCCAGTAAATAAATATGTATATATATATATATATATATATATATATATATATATATATATATATATATATATATATATTTATATGTGGATTTTTTTTAATAATAAAAATAAGGCATGGATAGCCAACCCATATCCTATTAGTATGCAGTTTAAGTGACTGCAATCAGTCACCCTTAACAACCAAGCACAGTGCTTTCTAAGTTGTCAATGTCTTGTCACTTACTAATATGACTGGAAACTACTGGCAATTCTGTAGTCTAAGCTCTTGCATTATCATCATCATCATCATCAGCCCCCTATTTCCCATTTTCTACATGGGGTCGGGGTATTATGTTAACTGTCGCCAACTCTCTCGATTCAGTGCCACACTCCTGCCTTCTTCAACACTCATGCCTGACTGTCGCAGAACTTCTTTCACACAATCCATCCACCTCTTTACTGGACATCCTCACTTCCTCTTACCTTCTTCCTGTCTGTCCCAAATCTTCTTCACCAGATTGACTTCTGCTTTTCTGCACATGTGCCCAAACCACTGTAATCTGTTCTCTTTGATCTTTTTCTGCAATTTTAGCTAGTTTGGCTTCTGCTCTTATGTCCTCATTTCTTCGACCGTCCCACAGTGTGCATCCTATCAACTTTCTCAGGCACTTCATTTCCATCACCTCTAGCTTCTTCAACTGTTCTGCCTTTAATGCCCAGGTTTCTGTACCATACAGTAGTACTGGTCGCACCACTGTCTTGTACACCTTACTTTTCAGCTTCTTTGGCATTCTTCTGTCATAGACTACACCTGATACTCTATGCCAGTTGACTGTAGCCCCTCTGATTCTAGCTTTGACCTCTTCATTCAGACTACCCTTCTCCTTAACTACTCCTCCCAGACACTTGAAGCTGTTTACCTGTGCCACTGTCTTCTCTTCTATCTCTATTCTCAGCTTCTTCTGATTTCCCTAATTTGCTGCCATTACCACCGTCTTATCTGTGCTTAGTTTCATCCCATGTGTCAGATTTGCGTTCCATTCTCCTATCCTTTGCTGAGGTTCTAGCTCAGAGTCTGCCTGTACTGCCACATCGTCTGCATACAGCAGCTTTGTTGATCCATCCCCCTCCAACCTGTTTGCTAATGCAGTCCATCACCAGTATGAACAGTAGTGGGCTCAGAGCTGAACCCTGATGTACACCCACACCCACTGGGAATCCCTCTGGGAGGCCGAACACTGTCCGTGCCTGAGTCATTGTGCCCTTGTACATAGCCTGCACTAATTCCAACAATGTGTCTGGGACTTCAAACCAACGGAGTACTGCCAAGATCAGCTTTCTTGGGACCTTGATATATGCTTTTTCCAAGTCTATGAATGCCCAGTTGGACTCCCTTCTCATCTCTAGCTTCTTCAAAAGTATCTGCCTCAATGCAAAAATTGGATCAGTTGTACTGCATCCTAATCTGAATCCAAACTGCTCATCTCCCATCTTACTTTCTACAACTCTGCATATCTGTTTATCAATCACTCTCTCCAGAACTTTCATGCAATGTGATAGGAGTTTGATGCCTATGTACTGCCCACAGTTGTGGATGTCCCCTTTGTTCTTGTAAACTGGCACAAGTGTGCTTATTCTCCAGTCATCTGGGATACACCTTTCTCTCCACACTGCTATTAGTACCCTCAGGAGTCATTTCTCCCCATCTCACCCAACATCTTTATCATATCTGCTGTGGCCTCATATGAGCCTGCTGCTTTCCCTGACTTCATCTTCCTTAGTGCTGCTTTTAGTTCTTCTAGGGTGGGCTCCTCTTCTTCTCTCATCATAGGCTGTTTCTGGGTCAGTACAGCTTCTGTGGGGTTTTCTTCATTCAGAAGCTGCTGGAAATTCTCCTTCCATCTGCCTTTGATGTCCTCTGGGCTGGTGACCAGGTTGTTGCTGGCATCCCTTATGAAGGGTGTCTGACTGTCTTCTTTATCTTTCTGTCTTTGCCTTGCAACCTGATAAAGTTACTTTGTGCCACTTACTGAGTCACTTTCCAAAAGTTGGTACAGTGCCTCCAATGCCCTATTCTTTGCTATTGCAACTTCTTTCTTAGCTTCTTTGTTAGCCAACCAGTAGTCCTTCCTAGACTGGTCAGTCTTTTCTGTCTCCCACTTCTTCCTGCACTCCTTTTTTCTTTTGATGACTTCCTAGACTTCTGCATTCCACCACCAGCTTTCCTTATGTACCTTATTTCCATACCTGGCTAGGCCACATATCTTTTCTGTAGTCCTAACACGTGCTGTTTTTAGGTGCTGCCATTCTTCTTCAACTCCACCTATTTCCTCCTCTTCTTGGGGTGCTAGAGCCCTAAGTAATTCCTTGAACTGTTGTACTTTCTCTCCAGTCAACTTCCAGGTCTTCAGCCTGGTCGTTGTTGACCATAGAGCCTTCTCTGACCACTGCTTGCAGCTGATTGTGGCAACTAGTGATTTATGCTGGTTTAGGCTTATGAGTCTAAGCTCTTGCAATCAGTAGGTAAGGGCAATCAGTTGTAGTGCTTTCCCAACAATCTCTAGTCAGGTAGTTATGTGACTGGAAACTGCCAGGAATTTTAGAGTTTCAAATCTTTAGGTACTGCTTTTTTAATTAAATAGTGGCAGGAAGCTAGCTACAACTGTGGACAGTTGCAACAGTAGACACTGCCCACAGCAGAATATAAATACCTGCATTTTTTTTTTTTACTTTTACTGCGTTATGTGAGGAGGGGGTAGCAGACACTGCATAACTCCCATTCTTTGCTTAAAAATTCTGGACATAGTTAGGGGAACACAATCAGGGATAGTTTTTAAATATTACTCTAATTCACTTAAAAAGTTAATAAGCAGCAGGTTTTGTGACAGCATGCATTTTATGAACAGTTAGAGGTATGAAACTTGTATGTCTGGTATTACTGATTTAACTGTAATCCTCGGTGATGTAATAGAAAATCAGGGATGGGGCAAAACATGTGAGGCAAAATAAGAGACATTCTGCAAAATCAAGGAAAGTTGAGAGGCATGGTTCCCTGATGCATACCTCTCATCTTCTTTCCTCAAGAGTTCTGGCATAGGGAAAATAATGAGTCATCAAACGCTCAAAATTAGGGACAATTTTAAATATTACTCTAACTCGCTTAAACATTTAATAGAACAGCAGGTTTTGCATCAGTATGCATTTCTGAACAATAAGACATATGAAACACTAATGTCTGGCGTTATTGACATCTCTGTAATCCCCAGTGATTTACCAGAAAATCAGGGTCACTCTATAAAATCAGAAACAATGGAAAGGTATGGTTCCCTGTAGTAGCATCTTCAGCTCTCTACATGTACTTCTATGACTATTTCTTACCACTTTTGGTGATAACAGCTGGTTTCCAGAGGTGGCTGTATATTTGGGAAGGAAAGGAAGCATAGCTCTCAACTGTACCCCATTACGAGGAACTTTCCTCATTTTGAATGTTTAAGATTCCATCTTCCACATTGTTCCACACTGTAGAGGGCTATAATACTTTCATTGTTTTGAACTTGTGATTGTTTTTCTTAACAGATAGCCATGGTAAATAATATTCAGTCATATTACCTTATCAAAACAAACTGCTAGTAAGTATGAAGAAACTGTTTACCATGCCGTAAACATGCTAGATTACAATTTAAGTGTTCTTGTGTTCCATGTGTCTGCCTGTTTGTTCCATGATTTGTAAGAAGTACTGTTCCCCAGCTTGGAAATGGAAGGCTGAAACTTATGGGAGGCAGTTGGCAGAAGAAAGTAATTGGCAAGCTGTGGCTGATCACATTAAATTAATCCTTGATGTGGCTTAACTGGGGCTGGAGACACAGCTTAGTGTCTGAGAATACCCAGTACTGATGGATTTATTCCACATCAGCAAGTCAACTGGCATCAGACATACTTGGTGTAGGGATTTAAACCTCTTCTGCTGCATCCATAGGATGAGAAATTTGGCAAGACACCAGCCGATACGTGCTGTAGGAACCTTTACATCCGCCTAAGCAACTACCAACTTGGGCTGGCATGACCTCAATTTAATGTCATTGTTGGCATTGCCATCATCCCCCTTCTTCCCATTTTAAATGGGTTTGGAGTGTCACATCAACATTAGTTATTGTGAACAAATCACACAGAGTCAGTGTTTACGCTGCCAGTTCTCCTTTTTGATTTTACATTTTTATTTGCACTACTGCTTAGTTCCTTAGCAGTTTAATAAGTATGAAACTAAACTTCAGTAAAAACAGTACTGTTTGTTTGTGTCTTTCGGCTTTTCCCGGTTAGGGGTCACCACAGCGGAACTCCAGTCCGCTAATGATTGGCAGTAGAGTTTTACGTGCTGGCTTGCCGGGCCTAATGCACAACCTTCAACGACGGAACACCCGTTCACGCATGTCGCCACACAGAAGACGCTCTAACTGAGAATCGAACGGGCAACGTCTAACTGTGAGGCGACAACGCTACCGCATTAAATCCATAATAATCACCTAGTTTTTTATGCTTGATCTCTGCAGTAAATTTAGCCTTTTCACTCATCTAGATAGCAAAAGATACTCTCATTATCTGTTGTTACCTCAACAGCTGGTATGAGGAGCAGGAATACATTGGCAATATACCTCTCAAATGGCCAGATTTTCACCGAATGTCCAGATTTTTGCCTCATACTTTTGGGTTTTTACTCATAACATTTGTGGTTTTCTGGCCAATCATTGATGAGTGAAGTCACTAAATAATGCTAAACATTTGAGTTTCAGACTTCATATCCTTCAGAAAATGCATGTTAATGCAAAACCTGTCATTCTTGCAACCTTCTAAGTGGGTTTATGCTCAGTCATTGAATGAAAAAATTGCTGAACGGCATTGCATTGAAAATGTAGTTCAGAGAATCTCCTCATATGAGGGGGCTGCACCCATCCACCCCACAATAATTATATATACCACCTCTGATATCACACTACAGTGGGGAAAGGGCAAACTTCCTGATCTCTACCATAATGCGATCTTACTCGAACAGCTCGATGAACAGCATATTCGATGAAACATGCCATTCGATGCTTTTCCCATTCAATGACTGAACATAGACCTGTTCTAAGTTAGTAAGAATGATATTTAAAATATGTCCTTAGTTGTGGGCCTTTTTCTCCATTATTTTTGACTTTGTTCAGATTTCTTGCACTAAGAGGTTGAGAGGTATGACTTGCAGAAATGTACCTAAATAAAAAATATTAAATGTGAACACAGTTGTAGAATATTGCTAAACTGTTGACATGCAGCTGAATATGAGGAACATTAAGTAAAGAAATGTAATGAACATTATCCTAACTGAAGCCAATACTACAGATCTTCTCAGTCAGTACTGTAACAATGTTAAACAGTTTGTATTAATTTATCGAGGTATAGCCACTATTAAAACCTAAATGTTTGACAAGACAATTCAGTGGTTATATATGATTTGTTGGGAAAGTTAAATAAAATAGTAAGGTAACATAATGGGATGAAATTAACATACATTTTGTAATCAGATCAGATGCATTCAGTCCCAGCGCAGGTACTGGGGGAGAGGAGTGTAATAATTGAATCTATGCTATTTAATCTAATATTTAGTATGTGAGAATACTGCTGGGAGACCTTATCTACCTCATGTGTATTCTTACAGTAGTTTTAATTGAGGATATCCTGAAGTTTGATCTGTTTACTTTACAGTTTAATCGTCACTACCGTTACTTAAGAGAACAAAGAACACACCAGTTAGCAGCTGTCAGAAACCAAAGTACAGTGAGCTCTTTTGTAACTCTAGATGTTTATTGCCTCTTTTGTGAAGAGAAACACTTGGCTCTGCCTACTTGTCTTTCAAGCTACCTCCCAGTAGCTGTGACAGTAGGCCAAGGCAGTGACTGACCTTCATGAAATTTAGATGCCAAGAAGAATTCATATTTTATTCAAAGTCATGGATATGTGTTTTTTACACATTTTAGTTTGGAAACATCGGCCTCTTCTTTAATGAGTAAAATGCCACTGGTAATTAAGTCTAATAATTTGCAATAGTACTTTGACTGCAAGGAATAGATTATTTTCTGCTATCTGCCACCCCTGTGTGTATACAGAACTCTGAATATAAGGCCAGAAACAAGTTACAGGAATGATCTGCATTGTGTAAGGCCATCAGCAGCTAACTTAACCTTATCACGTGTAGTTTAGTGAATGTCTTAATCAAAATTTATAGAATAAAATGCATTACCTTACTTTTACATAAATGGTGAGATGTCAGCTGCTGAATAGGGAAGGTAAAAATCTGAGTAAAGCTCAGATATTAATTATACCGCATAACACATTACTCCCACTGTGTAGGGTTAAGTGCTGCATACCACATAACCCTATGAAATGGGCATACCTCTCAACTGTCTAGATTTTTGCAGAATGTCCAGATTTTTGCCTCATATTTTGATCAGTTTCTCATAAAATTTTGATTTTCTGGCAAATCGCTAAGAACTGAAGTCACTAAATAATGACATATATTTCAGTTTCATACTTATTTCACACTTCATATCCTTCAGAAAATACATCATAACTCAAATCCAAATATTCTAGCAACTTTCTACGTTTATAAAAGCAATATCTAAAATCTGTCCCTATTTTGGGGCCTTTGTCCAACTATTATTTCAGGCTTTGGCCAGATTGCTTGCACTAAGAGGTCGAGAGGTATGAATAATGCGTAGGCATGTATATCTAACCCAGAAAATGTGCATGACAGTCCTTGTTACTGCAGAAAAATGACCACTGTAACTGTTATTTTAGGCTGTAGTGGCCACAACATAAAATTAATATTTTTTTTCTGTGCTACGTGTGCAGTTAAAAAACGTTCATATATATATATATATATATATATATATATATATATATATATATACACGTGTGTATGTGTGTGTGTATGTATGTATGTATATATATATATATATATATATATATATATATATATATAAACACACAGAGTAAAGTACAAACTTCCACACCTTAAGTGCTTACTCATTTTACTAACACTTCAGGTCGTGGTAGCTGTAGTCAAAGTAGGGCAGACCAAACTTAGCATTCCCAAATCATTTCCAACTCATCCTGGGAAACTTCAGGTGTTTCTAAACCATTTGAGAGATATATCCCCGGATGCTGTATGCCTTGCACGGCCTGACGGATCAGTGCAAGAGCTCTAGCAGGCAAGATGTCTGCCGTGCGATCCAGGAACAGCCTGCAGGGTCATGCATGAGCGCTCCTGCATTAGTCCTGCACAGACTAAGCCCCTATATGCAAATCACCTCATTTGCAGGAGAAATCCATGCAAATGAGGTGAATTTGTGATTCAGGAAGCTTGCAACCGGCCGTGCAGGACTAGTACATTTCTACAAAATCCAAAATGGAGCCATGACAGCTCCAAATAAAGGCTGCATATCAGTCAGGAAGCATGACAATGGCCAGGTATAATGCCATTGGCATTGCAAACAACATAAAAAATAAAAAAATCAACTTTTATTTTTTTAGCTGATCTTGGCTGTTTAAGCGTAGGGCAGTGGCGCACAAATGGTATCGCGGGAAAATAACAAAATAAACCTAAAATAAGCATTCTAACTAAAATCACTATTCTGCCATGCAAGTCAATGGCAGGCAGAAGACAACATGGCCAGTGAGTAGTGGTTGCAAAGAGGGGAGGCTCAGTGTGAGACATGTAACTATGCATTAGTAGGCAATCCTATGCAAATGAGGGGAATGATAGTGAATCCCAGTTTTCCCCAGCATGCTAGTCTGGTCCCAACAGTGTAAGAGTAGGAATAGCTTGGTGCAAGCCTAGGAGTTAGCTGACATCATGGGGGTGTGCGTCAGGCATACTGTAAGCGGATTGGAGCCCTGTGGCACAGCTAAGCAAGGGGGTGTGTCTGACTCTGCCTAGCACTCTGTACATTGCCTAAGCAGGTGTGAGTGCCATGCACTGGGTTTTAAAGGTTTAAAAAAAAAGTTAAACCAGGAAATAGCAGCTCTGTACATATTTGAGCACTCTGTTTGTGCGGTGTGCCCCTGGGCTTAAACAGGGAGGCAATGGGAAGGGAAAACAGCAGTAGGAAGGTAATCTAGGAGAACTAGCACTGCTGGCAGGTGAAATGCATCAGAATCAGCCAATTACACAGGCAGCAGACCAGCCCAGCCCAGAACACTACTATAAACTATGCAAACAACTTTTCCTCTGGTTTTTCCCACACTCTACACCACTGCTGTAAACAAGTGGGGAACTTTTAACAGTCACAACAGAAAAATGATAGGGGCTGCAATAGCTATCATACAACTTGTGGAAGAGGCTGAGGGTGGTGAGGATGTGAATGCTGTCGACCAACCCACAATGAGGAGACGGAGAAGAGTGCACAGACCCAGGATAACCTACCAGGGGTTACATGAGCTGGAGATAGTGGAGTGCTATAGGGTGGACAGGGACCTCCTACAGCAAATTGTTGAGCTGTGCTGGCCACGCCTCACAGACAGAACTAACAGAGGGGAACCCATCTCATTGGATAACAAGGTATGTGTAGGCCTAAGAATACTAGCTACAGGTACCTTCCAAAGGCCAACTGGGGATATGATGGGTATCTCACAAGCATCAGCATCCAGGGTACTCCACCAGTTCCTAGATGCCATGTCAGCACATGTTGGTGAGCACTTATATTTCCCCAACACCCATGACGCGTTAGCCAGCAATATGCAACTGTATCACCAAATAGCAAATACCCCGAGGTAGTGGAAGCTATGGACTGCATGTACATATGCATCAAAGCACCACCTGGTGAGCAGGGTAGGGTCTACATCAACCACAAGGGCTACCCCTCCATCAACTGCCAGGTCGTGTGCAATGTCCAGGGCATAATAATGAATGTGTGTGCTGGTTGCTCTGGAAGCTATCACGATTCCCACATCTGGCATCTGATGCAGCTGTACCAGAGATTTGCCAATGGGGGCATCCCTCATGGTCACCTAGTGGGGGATGCTGGATATGCAGTGCAGCCGTGGCTGATGACACCCACCAGAAATGCACACACATCCGAACAAGAACTCCATAATGAGGCACACTCACAGACCAGAATTATTGTAGAGCATGTGTTTGGGATGCTCAAGTCACAGCTCCGGTGCCTGGACACATCTGGTGGAGCCTTGCAGTACTCATCAGTTACATGTACCCAAATTGTCCTCGTATGTGCCATGCTACACAATATAATCCTGTGGAAACAGCTGCAGCAGGAACAGCATGGGGCAGGGCCACACAGCCCCCCCACCATTGCGAAGGCCTGCACAGGCACAGAGTGACTCAGAGGAGGAACAACCTGAGCCTGCCACAGTAGGCAGAAGGAGGTGTGCCCAATATGCCGTGGCCTTGGCAAAGAGGCAATGCATAGCACATACACTGACACAGGAAGGACCCAGGGAATAATATCTCTCTCTGACTCTCACATACAGTAAAAAGGATGCCAAACATTACACTACCTGTGCTCAACCATGAATAGGGAGTGTACTATGTGCATCTGACATAGGCAGCCCTGCAGCACCACCCTCAATACTGGGACACCCACAAGGTAAGTGACTCACACATGCCAGTCAGGGGGGGTTTACATACCCAACAGTCACAGCCAGCAGGACAGGTGTAGACAAACACAAACAAAGGCTGTGCTATGGCCTCTGAATGATGCATGTGGGTAACATCCCTCCCAGGCCTACACAGACAGACTACAGCAGGTCAGGCAGGGGGACGTTAGTTCTGAAGGGTAGGAAATCAGAAACTTATATGTAGGTAAATCAAAGCTAAGATATATAGTACACTGGTATGCCTCTAGTCAGCATGATAAATAAGAATACAGAATGAAATGGAGTACCTGACATACCAGTACAGTCATAGCAAATGTGTACAAGTGTCAGGTGTGCCCACCCCATCCTACGTAGTAATGTAATAACAGTCAGGTGTGCCACCCCCCAATCCTGTGTAGAAATGTAGAAATAGTCAGGTGTGCCCCCCAATCCTGTGTAGAAATGTAGAAATAGTCAGGTGTGCCCCCCCCCCCGTCCTACATAGAAATGTAGTAACAGTCAGGTGTGCCCCCCCCAATCCTGTGTAAAAATGTAGAAATAGTCAGGTGTGCCACCCATCCTACGTCAAAATGTAGTAACAGTCAGGTGTGCCCCTCCAATCCTGTGTAGAAATGTAGAAATAGTCAGGTGTGCCCCCCCATCATATGTAGAAATGTAGTAACAGTCAATGCCAAATGATCGATGGATACCCTGCAGAAACAGTATGCTACCTGTAGGTGTACAACACAAAGGTTAGCACTGCAGTACAAACTACCTGGACTCGATCCACACATTCAATACAGATGGGCATACAGGGCATGCTCACACACTTAGAGAAATGAAGGCAATGTCAGTCAACATACTGAAAGGTCATACTGGGCATGCTCACACACTTAAACACATGAAAGCCATGTCTGCAAACACCAGTGGACCAGACATATCTGGCAGTTGCAGATGTTAGTGCAGACACTCCTCAGTATGCACCACACATGCTTTGCACACATAGTGGATAGGAATACAGACATATATGTAAGGACAACACACTATAATAAGCCAAAGGTAGATGTACATAGATGTGTGGAAGAGGGTGACTGTGACAAGGAGCCATCCAGGCCTGTCCCACCCAGCACACAGCCAAAAGTACAAAACCACATGAGGTTCAGATGTTACTCACTGTAGATACTAGCCACCGGTATCTTTCAGCATTACAGACTATGTAGTGACTGTACAAGGAAGTAGTCATCTAGCAGCTGTATACACATAAGTAAAACCAGCTGCAAAACACGAACTCAAAAGAGAAAACTTGCAGAGAAAACCAGTTTAATAAAAAGCAAAGCTTTTGGGCGTAACCCTTCTTCAATACTAATACATTCAAACACTAAACTCTAGAAGCTTAAATACAGGTCTAAAATCACATGACCCGCAGCCAAATGAAATCATGTGACAGAAAACAAATTATAAATGAAAGACATATACATATAAATATATTAAAAGATGTGTAGATACACAGTATAAAATATTTACTTTACAATATTACGTAGCTTAATTAACACAGGTTTTAAACTGACAGTGCTATTTAAACCAGGATGAGTGTCAGCAGCTAATCTCAATATCCATTCAAATTCTTTGAGCTCAAGGCGGTTGTTGACATCACCACCTCTTTCATTTGGACATAGAGCATCAATCACTCTAAACTTAAATGTATGTGTTTCACCACAAGTTTTAATATGTTTACATAGTGCATTATTGTCACAATTTCTCCTAATTTCAGAATTATGGTCTATAACACGTTCCTTAAGCTTACGTATTGTTTTTCCCACGTAAAATGAACTGCATGACATGAACAACAAGGCATATAATTTAAGCTTCTCTGAGTATAAAGCCTTAAAAAGTTTACAACAGTGTAATGGCATTATTATAAAACAAGCTGATAAAGGTGGCAAGGCTGTCTTAATGAATCGTGATAATTATTTTTCATCTGTTTCTCTGCTTTTAAATGATGATACTGCCTTTAAAGTTATCACTAGGACTGATGTAAAAAATTGTATAAGTTATGTGAACATGGTTGTGTATGAGCTGCAGCTTAATAATGACATAGATATTGATCTTTTTAACTATTTTACAGTACCTTGTCCTCTGATTCCACATTTATATGGGATCCCTAAGATTCATAAATCCCTGGAAAATCCACCCATGAGACCGATTGTCTCTGGAGGTGGTTGGGTTACTGAACCCATATCAGTTTATTTGCATAGGCAATTAGAAGTTTATTTACCTAAATGTAGTTCTATTCTAAAGGATACTTGTGATTTATTGTCAAAGCTACGGGTATGGTATAATAATGTAAAACTGATTTAAATACCAAGAAATATTATTTAGTGACGCTTGATATCATGTCCCTCTTCACAGTTATCCCCAATGATGTGGGAATAGAACTACTTAGAGAATTTTTGTCTTCTCAACCTAGTCCTGACCATAGGCTCATTAGTAATATCTGTTGCCTTATGGATGTAGTTCTGAGGAACAATGTGTTTATGTTTAATAATACCTTATTTCTTCAGTTAACAGGCGTAGCTATGGGCACATCCGTAGCAAATACTTACGCCAATTTAGTGCTTTACCAATGGGAATGCAATTATTTGTTTAATGTACAAAATCTATTTCTTAGTAACATTAGTTTCTATCAGCGATTTGTAGATGATTGTCTACTAATATGGAATGGTACTTTGGATGATTTGAATATTTTCACTGATTATTTAAATTCTAGTACTAATTTTTTGAAATTTAAAATGGATGTGTCTGATAGCAGCATATGTTTTTTAGATGTCAAACTGCAATTGAATGATGGCATATTAAACACTAGTATTTATAGAAAGGATGTTAGTAATGGAAGATATACGCATCACAGTAGTATGCACGCGCCACATGTCTTTAAAGGTGTAGCAAAATCACAATTTATTAGAGCAAGTAGACGAACTACTGATAATAGTAGATTTGCTTCACAACGTGATAATATGGTAGAGGACTTTTTCTAGTGGATATGATATGATTTTATTATCCAAGCTTAAATCTGATGTAATGGAAGCTAGGCAGACATCACTTATACCAACTTTTTTGGAAGATAGGTCAAGCCTTACAGATAGTCAGTGTAATAACACCATTACTCAACATGAAATAAGGTACGTTACAACTTTTAATGGTAGGTCAAGTTCAATTAGACAAATTATTAACAGGAACTGGCCCATTCTGATGGCATTGGATGAACTAAAAACTATAGTGGGCACCAAGCCACATTTTACATATAAAAATATGAGGACGATTAAAAGTTTACTCTGTTATAAAGATTTTTATAGACCCTGTTATACACAATTGGCTGCTAAAACTGGTACTTTTCCATGTTTTAACTGTGTTGCCTGTGCTTACATCTTACGGAATGGTAGTGATATTTTCACTCATCCTGCCAATGGACAAGTATTTAATTTTAAAATTACAGCTACTTGTAACACCACTTTTGTGGTTTATTTGGCTACCTGCATCTCATGCAGTTCATTTTATGTGGGAAAAACAATACGTAAGCTTAAGGAACGTGTTATAGACCATAATTCTGAAATTAGGAGAAATTGTGACAATAATGCACTATGTAAACATATTAAAACTTGTGGTGAAACACATACATTTAAGTTTAGAGTGATTGATGCTCTATGTCCAAATGAAAGAGGTGGTGATGTCAACAACCGCCTTGAGCTCAAAGAATTTGAATGGATATCGAGATTAGCTGCTGACACTCATCCTGGTTTAAATAGCACTGTCAGTTTAAAACCTGTGTTAATTAAGCTACGTAATATTGTAAAGTAAATATTTTATACTGTGTATCTACACATCTTTTAATATATTTACATGTATATGTCTTTAATTTATAATTTGTTTTCTGTCACATGATTTCATTTGGCTGCTGGTCATGTGATTTTAGACCTGTATTTAAGCTTCTAGAGTTTAGTGTTTGAATGTATTAGTATTGAAGAAGGGTTACGCCCGAAAGCTTTGCTTTTTATTAAACTGGTTTTCTCTGCAAGTTTTCTCTTTTGAGCTGTATACACATACCTGTGAAATCTGACCCTGTGTGTGCCTGCATGTGGTGTGTCACCCTCTAGATGAATGGGTTATGGCCCATGCACGTACACTGACCTCCCCATAGCCCTACTATGACAAGCCTGCTGAGGTCATCCACTGTGAAATACACCTTTGGGAGAGTTGTAGCCCAGTAATCTCCATGGCGCATCCCATAACTGCGTACTGCTGTAGTGTGATAAACTAGTTAGGTAGGAGTTCCAATTCCAGACATGGCAACTGTGTGTGTGTGTGTGTGTGTGTGTGTGTGTGTGTGTGTGTGTGTGTGTGTGTGTGTGTGTGTGTGTGTCTGTGTAGAGAGCAATGCTTTTTAGGGTAGTCACACTCCCTACAACTCAAATGCTCTACTTTGGTAAGGCTGCTGATGTCATCCACCTAGAAATACATATCTGGGAAGGTTGTAGCCCAGTAATCACCATAGCACATGCCATAACTGTGTACTGCTGTAGTGTGATAAAATTGTTAGGTAGGAGTTTTAATCCCAGACTTGGCAAGTGCGTGAGTGTGTGTGTGTGTGTGTGTGTGTGTGTGTGTGTCTGACTCTGTCTGTGTAGAGAGCATTGCTTTTTAGGGTAGTCGCACAACCTACAATTCAAATGCTCTACTTTGGCAAGGCTGCTGATGTCATCCACCTAGAAATACACCTCTGGGAAGGTTGTAGCCCAGTAATCTCTGTGGCGCATCCTATAACTGCGTACTGCTTTAGTGTGATAAATTAGTTAGGTAGGAGTTCTAATCCTAGACTTGGTAATTTTGTGTGTATGTGTGTGTGTGTGTGTGTGTGTGTGTGTGTGTGTGTGTGTGTGTGTGTGTGTGTGTATGTGTGTGAATGTGTGTGTGTGTGTAGAGAGCAATGCATTTAGGCTAGTCACACTCACTACAATTCAAATGCCCTACTTTGACAATCCTGCTGATGTCATTCACTGTGAAATACACCTTTGGGTAAGGGGCACTCCAGTAGTCTCCATGGTGTGTCCGCTAACTGCATCATGCTGTAGTGTGATATAGAACTCTGGTAGGGGTTCTATCCCCACACATGGCAGTTGTGGATGTTTTGTGTGTGTTTCTGTGTTTGTGTAGGGAGCAATGCATTTTAGGCTAGTCACACTCACTACAATTCAAATGCCTTCCTTTGGCAATCCTGCTGATGTCATTCACTGTGAAATACATCTTTAGGGAAGGGGCACTCCAGTAATTTCCATGGTGTGTCCTCTAACAGCATCATGCTGTAGTGTGATACAGAACTCTGGTAGGGGTTCTGTCCCCACTCATGGCAGTTGTGGATGTTTTGTGTGTGTTTCTATGTTTGTGTAGGGAGCAATGCATTTTATGCTAGTCACACTCACTTCATTTCAAATGCCCTACTTTGGCAATCCTGATGATGTCATTCACTGTGAAATACACCTTTGGGGAAGGGGCACTCCAGTAATCTCCATGGTGCATCCTATAATGGCGTAGTGCTATAGTGTAATATACTAGTTAGGTAGGAGTTCTAATCCCAGACATCACAGGTATCTGTGTGTGTGTGTGTGTGTGTGTGTGTGTGTGTGTGTGTGTGTGTGTGTGTGTGTGTGTGTGTGTGTGTCTGTGTCTGTGTTTGTCATTCATATCCTGTGTAGCGGTGATTATGAGTGTGTAACAAATGGACTCAATGTGGAGTGGGTTTTGCAAACTTCTTATATGGTGGGCCAAGTATATATCACAATGTCCACAGTACAGGGATAACAGATGTGAAATAGCCAAGAGGCTGGGATGCAAATCCATACCTCTAAATGTGGCATCAATGCCAGCTGAACAACATTAGCAACCCTTGTATAACACAGGGTACACTCTCAACCCATGTCTCATACACACACATACTTGCCTAGGCAATAGCCACTATGTTGGTAGTACCCTGCATATTGCCCACTGATAATAACCATGGTGTGATTGCAGTGGGCTACAGAGGGCATGGCACCCTGTCCATATGTCCAATAGGCATGTACGCGCCAACAGTGCACCTCCCCCATGTTCCCCACTGGACACCTGCAACACCTGTGGTGCTATCAAATGTGACCCACAAAGGACATAACATGCCTGAAACACAAGCCCTGTATGGACAGATGCCACTGACACCAGGGAATACTGGTATCATGCTATCAATGTAGGTAAAGGGCAAACCTGCTGTCCATGAACAGTTCTCGCCACATGAGACCAGGATTGGCACATCTAATGATAGCGATCTGTGTACACAACATAGGCCAGACACCCCAGGTACAGTTCCACGTGTCATTGTACATGCATGTGGGAGGTGTGCACTTCACAGACACTGTCCATATCATGGACTAGGGAACACATACATGGCATGCAATGCACAGCGTTGGCCACATGCAATAATCACCCAGGTGACTGGATGGTGAATGCAATACCAGACACTACACCCCTGAGCTACAATGCAGATCATTGTCATGTGGCCTGATGCCAAGGTATACCCATCACCTAGCCTTGTATAGACATCTGGCACCATCAACCACAACACACCCGTGAAGCAGTGCACACATGCATGTCAGTACTGGCATCCATGTCTTTGTGTATGGTTTATGACCACATTCACACTCACTACAACCCCCACTGGCATACTGAAGCATGTTGTCTGATGTCAAACACCATCACATGCCCTTTGCACATATAACCTCCGTATGACCCCTGTGGTTCATGTGATACCTGCACAGTAAGTACTGTGTTGTGGCAATCCCACCAGTGATGAGTTGTATTCCTGGCCCTGCCAAGTGTGGCAATGTGTGTGCATCCCTGTGAGAGTGTGGCTGTGTTGACGCCGACACCTGTTCATGCGGGCAGGCATGTGTACTACACCTACCACATAGCTACCATATCCCTGTTGCAGATGCCACTCAACATCACATATACGTTCTGAGGGCTCCCCAACATGTAACTTATGTGACACATCCAATAACTGCATGGACATGTGATAGCACTGCATAGTCGTCAGGGGGTTGATACCCTGTACTGGTAGGTGTGTGACACAAACATGTGTAAGTTTTACTCTCCCACCCCTCCCTGGCTTTTCTGTGCCTCTGTCTGCCTCTCTTACTCCCTTCTCTGGTGGATGTGAAGACTTACACCTGCTTTGCTTAGGCAGCAGCATGTGTATTTTAAGTGATGCCCAGGATCAGCTGATGGTCTCTGCATGAATTGCAGCCCTCCTCTAGCTGATTGCATGTGGAACAGCTGTGGTAACATTTCCATAGCCAATTGCATGGAAACACATACCAATATCTAAGAACATCATGTTGGTGGTGGGCTGTTCATTCACTGTGAGCAGGAACTCAATCTGTTGTTTGGCAAACAGCATCTCAGATTGATTGGGGTTTACCTCTAACAACATACACTGTGGAAACAGGCCAACACACAGGAGGGGGATTTGCCTGACCTGACTACAGATTGTAAGTGCTACTATACTGCATTTGGAGTAATGTTGGTTTAACAGGGTGTGTGTGGATATGGCTGTCCTACATGTTTATATACCTGCCATGTCAGTGTTATGTTAATGAGGGAACACCCATCTGTAGGGCCATCTGCAGACTGGCCAGTGTGTGGTGCCTTTTGTTTCAGGTGTTACCCACAGAGCACCTATCTGTGAACTGCAGAAGGTAGTGTGAGGATTGCAGTCTGTAGATGGTGACAGCTGTGAGAGTTACTGACTTCATATCCCTCATAGGACATATGGTGCAACAAACCCTTTTACAACAGTAAATGTATGAGGTTATCACAGCAACATGTCAATATTGGCCCTGTGTATGTGCCTGCAGCCACAACCCTGACAACCTTTGTGCATATGTCATGCAGTAAGGGGTGCATATGTACTGTACACCATAATTAGTGACATCATATCTGATAACAAGCCAGTGAGATATCAGACTGCTGCACATGTAATGTATAGTAGGGGTTATATTTGAAGACATAACCTGGACATTCTGTGGTTGTGTGTACAGTACTGAGGCATGTGCACTTATGGTGATGGTCTGCAGTGTGTGTATTGTTAATATGTACCTTGGCCTGTGTACAGACTGTGGTAGATGTCATTGTTCTTGGTCCTGTTCTATCTGATGTTACATGCTGCCCCACTGTATGTTACCCTATCGGCTTACATGTTTGTAGGGCCATACATGCACATGTCCCATACCACAGTCAGGCAGAGGACCCCACTGTGTAGTGGCCAAGTATATGTACGGTTAGTGTGTGGATGGCACATATGAGGTTAGTGTTGAACAGATAGTCCATATACGGTAATAATATGCTAGCATGCCATATGTAGCTGTGGCTGTGTTCACATTGGTTGTGGTGATGCACTTACACACAGATGTATGTTACTCTGTGCTTTGGCATGCCTGTAGAGCCTGCTATGTATGTGCAGGTACATGTGCATTCCCCCATAGGAAATGTAGGCCAGTGTTGAGCCGGTCTGCCTGTAGCCTGCACAGTGCTTTGTTACATGCCTAGCAGCTTAGTGTACTTACCCAGTGAGATGTAATGTCCAGTTACTTGTCAGATGTACTGCTGCCGGGCCAGCATAACAGTCATGTATGTCAGACAGAGCAGTGGTATGCTGTACAGATGTATGTCAATATCTAGTGGGTGGTATATGGCCATGGCACCTACTTACCAGCAGTTATTATGTGGCAGGACAGACAGGGATGTGTGAATGCATAACCTATGGGGGCAAATGTACACCAGTTGTTAAGTGTTATACCCATCTACATTGCTGTTAACATCCACATTGTCAGGATTGGTCCACATGTTTTGCACTAAGGGGTTATGTGTATACCTCTGGACTGTCCAGAGTGTGTCAGACTGTCCACATGTATTGGCCATTATCTCTGCTGTAGTCCACAGGAGCATTACATGCTAGCAGTGGTATTGTACTATGATGTCCTTAGGATGTCTGTCAGTAGCCAATGGTGCACATGTTAAAAGCAGATGTGACCTCCCACACACACCATGTCTGTGAAGACAATCCCTATTACAGTAGCAATACTCTACAAGTATACCTGTATACATACCAGACATCCCCTTGCACTATGACGTTGGGACTACAGGAGCTGAGGTAGGGCTACACTCCATGTTGAGGACATATGGTGATGATATATGTACATATAATATCCAGATATCTATATAGACATACAGATATACATATTGACATACATAGATGGATATGTATATGTACAGAGATATACAAATAAACACCCAAATATATACATATACAGAGCAATATATGTCTATACATATACAGATAGAGATACATATGCACATATACGTATGGATATCTACATATATATATTGACAGTAGTAGGTATATCAGAATATATATGTATGCACATATAGTTATTGATATCTACATATCTACCAATATAACTAGGCATATCTGTACACATAGAATGTGCATAGATATATGGCTATATATACATCTATCTATATATATATATATATATATATATATATATATATATATATATATATATATGTGTGTGCATATGGGAGTGCTACAGAATCCTGAAAGCCCAAATTCCTGAAGACCATCAGGGGTGAGCTGCCTTAAGGTACATGGATGTACATTACCATACAATCCATCTTGGTTAAATGCAGGCCTATTACCACCTGCCATACAGACTGTTCTGTTTGTCAGTGTGCTTGTGATGGTGTCAGTTGTACCTTGTTATGTAACAGTTACATCCCATTGTGTCAACTGAGGTCTTTACCCCCTAGGGATTGTCTATAGAGTGTAGATAGAGGCTGCTGAACTATACACCTGCATTACTTACCATTTATTGTTTGGTATCCTGTGGCCCAGTCTGTCTTTACTATTGTACTACTTAATTGCCTTGGCCTTAACAGCAACATTTTGTTAACTTTTCTAGACTACTGTATTAGTATAACTGTTTCACAGTTGCATTACTCAGTTTATATAGATGTCCGTGTCTAAACAGCTATATGACATGGCATATACAACTGTAATAGTACACAAATAAAACTTTCCCATTTATGCACACCTGTGTGTGGTGTTATATCCTTTGATATCTCTGTGGGTATATGCTGCAGGCAATAAATGTCATTTGTATGGGTGTCTCATACAGTCTTCAGTTGGTAAGGTGGTAACTGTAGGAATAGTGGCTGTTCCATATTGTGTGCACGTACTACATATGTAACTTACTGTACTTATCTCTGCATGTGTATGTGTACTTACATATATATATTATATATATATATATATGTATATCTGTATTTGCATATATGTGTCTGTGTATATGTATCCTAGGGATGCCCATGTTGTGCCTGGTCCTGGTTATGGGATCTACAACACTTGGTAGTGTATTGCAGGGGGGACGTGTTTGGCTGTGTGGGGGTATACCTATTCTTACAAGACGTATATTGTTCTGGGTCTCTCAACACCATTAACGGTGCATGTAGACATATATGTTTTTGTTATTTCCCCATTGTTATCTACAGATGTGTGTCCATATATACCCGTATATATATATATATATATATATATATATATATATATATATATATATATATATATAGATGCTGACATATATATAACCTGCCATATATATTTAGACATATAGATGTAGACATACATATCTATAGATGTAGGCATTTGCATGTATATATGTTCATATATATTTCTATATATGTATATATTTATATATATATATATATATATATATATATATATATATATATATATATATATATATATATATATATATATATATATATATATATGTGTGTGTGTGTATGTGTATATGTATATATATGTATATATATGTGTGTGTGTGTGTGTGTGTGTGTGTGTATATATCTACATATATAGATATGTTGTGTCTGTTTAGATATTAATATATTTACACACACACATACATCTAAATGTACTGTTGAATGACTGGGCTGGATGATATGTTTTTGAAAACATCAGGGTTATGTATGTCTGACATGGCTTAGTGGGAAATCACTTTGGCTATGGTGTGCAGGGTCCTGGGTTCAAGACTTGCAGAGGCTGTTTATTTTGTTGCTGAGCAGAACACGAGCCATTGGATACAGAGTGATTAATGTACTTTAAAGCAGTTGTAACTGGGTTTGCGCAAAGGTAAGCACCGCTAACTTCCAGTTACAGTTTCTTATACTCAGCTTAACCTGTGTAAGCATTGCTTACCCCCCATGCAAACAGCCTTAAACCTGCTTACTTTTGCTTAAAAATGCTTACTCCTGCTTACCCCTGAGCTAATTTTTTTAAAAGAAAAGAAAAAGGGGTTGGTAGGATAGTGGTGAAAAAAGGGGCACAAAGAGGGAAAGTTAGTAAGGAAAATAGCCAGGGATGTGCAGGAAGGGTGTAGGGAAGGTTCATAGCTGCCCATTTCTTTTACAGCAACAGCTGTGCATATACACTGAATTTGGAGGTAGAGTTGGACACTCAAACCCCTGGGAGGGAGTGAGGACAACAAAAATAAGTTGTGATGGCAATTAGGCCAGATTACATGTGTCCAGTGGAAACATGTGTGAAATGGAAAGCTATGTATGGGGTGAGATTTTTTTGTGGGAACAGATTGCCCTTTTTTTCAGGTGAGAGTGGGATGTTGGGGAGGGGTATTAGGTATATTTGGGGAGGTAGGTTGGGTAGGTTAACAGACAAGACAAACAAGATGCATACAGGGGCGATATATGACACATGTGGGGGGGACCTTGATGGGGAGGGGTGTTTGGAAATTGGAAGCCCATGAGCCCCCTAGTGGAAACAGTGGGACTGAGGTCCCCACCCATGGGTAGTCACCACTGCACCTTCACAGCCCTGAAGGTGGCTGTGCTGGGGGCTGATTCACAGAGCCAGGCTGACTCTCTAATTGTGACATGCGGCCCTCAAGCTGGAGTAGAAGATCACCAAACTGCTGGTTGATCTCTCTACGCACCACGACCCCGACCTGGCGATGGGTGACAGGTGCCTGTCTGCTCCCACTCCTGGGGGGCTGAGCCCCATCCCCTGCAGCGGTTCCACACAAAGGTGGTGCAGGACCAGTGGACAGGGAGGTCGCGGGTTGGGACCCAGACATGCTGGTGCCCGGTGCCACGGCCAGCTGAGGTGGGACAGGTGGGTCCACTGGGACCAGCCTTCCCAAGCATGCTATAGTGTTTAGATTTCATAATCATATGTGGGTTAGTAATAGTCAACACATTCCAGGGTGAGGTATAACAGCATGCATAGATATTCCCATTAACCCAGACACCAAATACAGAACAGTTGCATAGCAAACAGAACACATGCATATATGGGACCACAGTGGTAATAAGAAGAGCATGCAGGTACATTGATGGCACCATGCCACCAATGCTGGAATAATTCAATATAGCACATGCATGGGAACCATTAATATTTTTATCAAGCAATTGTACAGTATCGGAACATAGGTGACATTACATACCAGTTAGGGTGGGTATGTTGATTATTGTTGGAGATATGGTGGGGGGGGGGAGAAAGATGTAAATTAACAACTAGTATATTCCTGCAGTCCACATTACTTTCCTAGTCAGTGCTGTTATCTGTACCTTACAAGTCTTACTACACTACCCTATAGCCTTAGTTTGGACAGTGATATGGCTGTCATCATCATTACACATGATCTGGTTTTACCTGCAGTATACACCTCTCACCTGGTATACCTGTGGTGGGAATGTTTGTTAACACTAACTAACTGTTTCTACACATACTCCCAGATTCTGGGTTGATGTTGTGCACATAGCTATCCAAATCTTTCTTCACAGACTCTGGCCATGTGTTGACCACATGCTGGTGTACCGGGACATATCTAGAATATTGCCCTATTCCACCTTTAGTGACCTCACACACACACATATACATGCTTTCCTACACAGTTATATTCTGTAGCATAGTGTGGGTGACAGTGATCAGTGATACTTTATTATTCAGAGAAACTGCAACATTCACAATTCCCTACAATACCAGAGTGAACAGTACCAGTACAGGTTATAATTGTTGGTATTTCTCAGCACAGTGTTCGTATCCGACATACCTGTGGGAGCAATGTTTGTTAGCACTACCTGACTGTTGCCACACAAACTTCCAGATTGCACAATAGTACTATGCACATACATCTCACTCTGTTACTGTACACACTCTGGTCACAGCTTGACAACATGGGAGTGAAGATAGGACATACTTGAAATATTACTCTCCTAACAATTTCAGGGGTTGCTACAGTGACAGGTTTGTTCTCATAGGTGTTTGACAATCACTTGCATTCCCTGTTTGCTGGCTAAACATCTGGGATCATCCCACAGACTTACCAGGGGGACAGGCAGCAGATATGGGCCCATATACTGGACATTCTGGCCTCATCTGTACAGTTGTGGGGTATGATTCTGTATGCAGCCTACATCCACTCCCAGGATTCAGACCATGGCTGCATCTGTTACAACTTAAATACTGTCCATCACAGTTGTGTCTGCTATATAGATATTGTTGTATATCTCCTATCTGCTTTCTGTCTTATTAATCCCCTGTGCTTTTGCATTCTGACCTTGATTACAACTCTGTTATACAGATTTCCTAGACAGTTATATGTTGCAGGACAGTGTGGACGACAGTGATGTGTAATACTTCATTATTCAGAGCAACTGCATCACTTGCACTGCCATACAATACCAATGTAAACAGTACCAGTACTGGGTATCATTCTTGTATTTCTGGGCACAGTGTTGGTATCTGACAGACCTGTGGGAGAAATGTTTATTAGCACTACCTGAATGTTCCCACACACAGTACTAGATTCCACATTACTATAATGCACATACATCTCACTCTGTTACCATACACACTCTGACCACAGCTTGACAAGTTGGGGTAAATGGGACATACGTGGCTTCTTAGTCTCATAAGGTATTATGGAGTTACTAGTGTGCCAGCTTTGTTCTCATAGATGTGTGTTAATTAGTTGTATTTCCTGTTTTCTGCCTATACATCTGGGATCATCCCACTGATTTCCCAAGGGGACAGGTTGATAGGCAACAGATATGGGCCACTTTATTGGACATTCTGGACATTTCTGTACAGTTGTGGGGTATGATTCTGTATGCAGAGTACTACCACTGGGAGGATTCGAACTATGGTTGTGTGTGCTAAAAAACAACAGTTAACATCTAAGTTGCATGTGCTATTCGGGTTTTGTTGTCTGCATTTTCCCTGTTTTTTGTCCATGTGTCTCTCAGTTGTACTAAATGGCCTCTGGGGATTACACCTGTCATATACAGGCATTCCTACACATTCAATTTATGGTGCACAGTGTGGGTAACAGTGCTTAATACTACAGTACTATTACATGATTGCTAATCTACATTACCATATGATACCAGAGTATACACATGCAGTCCAGCAGTTAGACCTTTATTGTCAGGCTATTACACTTTTATTGACATACAAACAATATGAGACTATTCCTGCCATAATCTCTAGTGTATGCAGTACTTGCCTTGAACTATACAGATTTTATACAGCCAATTAATTTACTACTACATTTAGTTTTATTTCCTGTGACAGTAATTGCATGAGTATTACTGACCTGCCTCTCATTGCAACCTCACCAGATGACTGATGTGGGCCTCCTGGTTTGCGGCCTGCTCCATTGCAGTTGTGGGAGACATAAGAGGAATATTTAGCCATACCTAGCCATGATATACCTGAGCTGGCAATTATTACACATATAGTGGGGTGATACTTACACATGACTGGAGCACCCCTGATGCTCTAGCCTCTTGGAGCCACTCCTCCAAGAGGTTCCCCTTACACCGCTTCAGGTCAGCATAGTGATGCCTGACCTGCACACCAGTTCAGGGTATGCCAGTGGCACTGGTGAGGTCATGGGCGAGACAGTCCCAGGTCTACACCTTATATTGGGAGCCCTGGTACTGGCCCTGCAGCAGTCTCTGATCATGGTCTTTGAAAAGGAGTCCTGCCATGACCTTGGACTCCTGGATGCACCAGCACTGAGCCTGGAAGCGCACACCTTCTCCTCTTACTGCCATTGTGCTTGCAAGGGGAAGCTACAACCAGTCATGAGATGTATTCCCGCCTCTTTGGTTTAAGTAGGACGGATTTCCCACACTTTTCCGTGATTGGCCGGTTTTGAAAAAACTACGCTATGGGTAAACCTGCTTACCTAGAGTTGGCATTATTTAAAGGGATATAACACTGGGCACATTGAGTTAGCTGGCCTACACATTGCTTACACCTACTAAGCTGGCTTGTGCAGTGCTTAGCTTTGCTTACATTAGACTTTGCATTATAATTCCTTTTTGGCATTGAGTTATTATTCATTACACCTTATATGTATGCCTGGTATCCATGATTCATATGTACATGCACTGTATGGAGTCCTTGTGTTTTATTGGGGACTTCAACACTATTACAATTACACCTGACTTCTGGCTTTACTGCTTTACTCTGGTTCACATATTTATGTTATGTAGTGGGTTAAGGCACATATGTCTGTATACTGATTCCTTTCACAGGTTCGCTTTGGTTTTACTATGGTGAAGACTTGTTTGCTGATAGCTCAGTCTTCTGTACTTCTGTGATGGCTTGGTGGTTAACTACTGTGACTATGGTGTATAGGGTTGTGGGTTCAAGACCTGCATGGCTGTTTCTTTTGTTGATGGCCAGAGCAAGGGCCATTGGATACAGAGTGATTAAGGCACTTTTGAGCATTTGTAAGCGTGTTTGCATGGGTTTGTGTGATGCTAAGCACTGCTAACCTGCCATTACATCTGCTTACAGAGAGTTAGCTTCAGGATTGCTTAACGAGTGTAAGCATTGCTTTCCGCCGTGCAATCAGGGTTAAACTCACTTACTAGTGCTTAAATATGCCTACTACTGCTGATTGGTGCTTAAACCTGCTTACAAGTGCTTTATTCATTATGACACTGACACCTCACATGTGCATTTACTGCAGTGCTCTAGTTCATAAATATATGTTATTTAGTGGGTTTTGCAACATATGGTGAACTTCATGACACCCATGCAGATGGACAATACAGTTACAACTGCTGAATCCTACACAAATGCACTCTATAAGCACTTACAAGAGTGCATGGATCGTGCTATCCCAAACAGAACCAAGACGCTATCCTCCAAAAAAGGAAGCCACTCTGGTGATCCCATGCCATAAACAAACTGTACAACAGAAGGAAGAAACTGCTGCAAAAGAGAGTAAAATCCCATGAGTGGAGGAACTCCCTTGTCAGCCTCAGTAAGAAGCTGAGATCCCTTATAAGATCCACCAAAGCTAGCTACGAAAACAAACTTGCCACTAATTCTAAGGACAACCACAAAGCATTCTATAGCTATGTCAAGAATCTCGATGGCAACACCCAGATCTGCTCTGAGTTACAGCACAACGGCATGAAAATTACAGAACCAACTGATATTGCCAACATCCTGGCAGATAGGTTCAGTGCTAACTTTACCCCCCCTCACCCCCTAAAGGGCCCATATCTATACAGGAAGAATGCAGAGTCCCTGTAATCACAACTACGCAGGTAAAAGCTGCACTCTCTAAAGCCAAAAACACAGCATCCATGGGACTGGACAACATCCCAGGCTGCGTTTTATATGAACTTCAGAACGAACTGGCTCCCCACTTAAGCACCATGTTTAATAATAACCTCGCATCAGGCTTTGTGCTCACTGAATGGTGCACAGCAACAGTTATCCCGCTCCACAAAGGGGGATCCACCACTGATCCTGGGAACTATCAACCTATTAGCCTAATGAGCCTGGTCTGCAAGGCCATGAAACGTATCATCATGGAACTCATAAACCAAGACATTGGTAACCTCCAAACTCTGGATCCCACCCAGTTCGGGTTTGTGAAAGGCAGATCATGCCTCCTGAACCTGATCGACTTATTTGAGGCAGTCACCAAAGCCGTAGATGAGGGTAAGGTGGTTCACACAGCCTATCTTGACCTCGCCAAGGCTTTCAACACCATCCCCCATTCTGGAATTATAGCTAAACTCACTAAACTAGGTATAAATCCCTACATCACAAGATGGGTTGCCAACTGGCTCACTGACAGACCCCACACTGTAAAAGGTGCAGACTCCAAATCTGACCTGAAAGCAGTGACAAGTGTAGTACCACAGGGTTCCGCCCTGGGACCTCTCCTGTTTGGTATCTACTTCTCTGAAGTACAGGCTAACACAGAAGGCCTCTGGCTAATGAAGTTCGCAGATGACTGCAAACTAGGAGCCATAGTCAAGTCTCCAAATGATGTGGACATCTTTCAGAAGGAGCTCACTGAGACAGATGCCTGGTGTCAGAGCCATGCCAAAAATTGCAGTGCCATCCCCTTTGGTAAAAACTCTGTACCCATGAACTACCATATAGGCAGCAATCTACTTAACACCGAATGTGTGATAAGAGACCTTGGGACCCAGATGGACAGTAGTCTCTCCTTTGATAATCACATTGCCACAATAGTCAGGAAGTCCTTCTACGTGGCACACCTCATCATAAAAGGGTTCTCATCCAGGAAAAAAGAGGCTATTGTTCCCCTCCACTTGACACTCATTAGACTCATTATAGAGTATAATGCCCCTTCTGGAATGTACCTCACAAGACATCTGCAGCAGCGGGAAAGGCCACAGAAGTACCTCACAAAGAGGATTACTGGCCTCAAACAAATGCCCTACACTGACCGCCTCAAAAAACTCCAGCTTTACTCCATAGCATATCACCTACTCTGAGGTGATCTCTGCCTAACATATAAAGCTATGTCAAACCCAGGGCTGTTGGACATGCTACACCTAAAGAAATCCCAGTCCCTCCAAGCTACATGCTCTAGGGACCTAAACCTTGTCACCACAATAAACAGGACATGCTGGAGGAATAGATTCCTGTCCCAGAGACTTCTCATACTCTGGAACAGGCTACCCATCTATGTCAAGCAAAGTTCTTCATTAGCACTCTTCAAGAAAAATCTTGATGAGTGGATGAGAAATAGGAAATACACCCCAGGGATCACTTCTGTGTCTCTGCTCGACAGTGGCACAGGAAAATAACTTTCTTGGGTGGCGTAAGCCAGGGAACCTTGTTGGCTAGGCTTACATAGGCCCTTGGGTTGATAGCTTAGTACTTACCTATGAACCTATGCCATGGAAAATGGAATGTGCTACAGTGGGACTCAAACCAGGAATGCTTGCTCGAAAGGCGAATGCTCTGCCCATTACACTATTGCTATGCTGCTGCATTTGCATATATCTTCCTTGTTATCCTCTTCAGCCATTTAAGCTGCATTAACCGTAGCTAAGCAATGGGTACACCTGCGCACCTACAGTTAGCTTTAATGGGATTTTTATAAAAAAAAAAAAGGGGGGGGTTTGTTCATTTCATTTATGTATACTGTTGCTGTTGTACACAAGGGGGACTGTTGGTGGGGATATGCGGACACCTATGAGCAGTCTCACTCATTTCTGACCCCTTTCTGCTGTTCTTCATTGAGGGGGTGTGTATATTCTGAGAGCTCTGCTCTCAGACATGCCCCCTGCACTCTTACACGCTCCATGTAAGACTAGGAGCTCAGGCAGCATGCCTCATTACTATACATGGCGCGCTGCCGTCCTGCTCCTAAATGGCCACCTCTGTGTAGGACTAAGCTAGTCCTGCATGGAAGGATAGTAAATCCGGGGGATAGTCTCCACTGTATGTTCTGATTCTAACATTCCTGTTAGGCAAGACCATAGAACTCCAACAGGGGGTGCCAAGGGGATAACCTTAAAAAGTGTCCAAGTCCAACCCAGATCAGCTTTTCTCAGACCAAAGTAGCAGTGGCTGTATTCAGAGCTGGCCTTAGCCCATGTTGGCTGTGGGGTGGGGTGGCTATGTTATAAGAAAATCAAAAAATCTTTTCATAAATAAAACAAGCTCATTGTTAGACTTACATAAACACAGCGGGGCTTACATAAACACAGTGGGGCTTTTGTGGAAGCCCCAGAAACCTCAGCATTAGGATGTTGTCCTAATATCATCTTTAGAAAAGAAACTGCAGGAGATTTAAGTAGGACATCAGAGCAGCCACATGAACAAATAGATCTTTAGGGACATCTGTGGCAACATGGAGATATGCAGCAAGTAAAGCAAATGGAGATGGTAATGGGAGATATACAACATGGAGATATGCAGCAAGTAAAGCGAATGGAGATGGTAATGGGAGATATACAACATGGAGATATGCAGCAAGTAAAGCGAATGGAGATGGTAATGGGAGATATACAACATGGAGATATGCAGCAAGTAAAGCGAATGGAGATGGTAATGGGAGATATACAACATGGAGATATGCAGCAAGTAAAGCGAATGGAGATGGTAATGGGAGATATACAACATGGAGATATGCAGCAAGTAAAGCGAATGGAGATGGTAATGGGAGATATACAACATGGAGATATGCAGCAAGTAAAGCGAATGGAGATGGTAATGGGAGATATACAACATGGAGATATGCAGCAAGTAAAGCGAATGGAGATGGTAATGGGAGATATACAACATGGAGATATGCAGCAAGTAAAGCGAATGGAGATGGTAATGGGAGATATACAACATGGAGATATGCAGCAAGTAAAGCGAATGGAGATGGTAATGGGAGATATACAACATGGAGATATGCAGCAAGTAAAGCGAATGGAGATGGTAATGGGAGATATACAACATGGAGATATGCAGCAAGTAAAGCGAATGGAGATGGTAATGGGAGATATACAACATGGAGATATGCAGCAAGTAAAGCGAATGGAGATGGTAAAGGGGAGATATACAGCATGGAGATATGCAGCAAGTAAAGCGAATGGAGATGGTAATGGGAGATATACAACATGGACATATGCAGCAAGTAAAGCGAATGGAGATGGTAATGGGAGATATACAACATGGAGATATGCAGCAAGTAAAGCGAATGGAGATGGTAATGGGAGATATACAACATGGAGATATGCAGCAAGTAAAGCGAATGGAGATGGTAATGGGAGATATACAACGTGGACATATGCAGCAAGTAAAGCGAATGGAGATGGTAATGGGAGATATACAACATGGAGATATGCAGCAAGTAAAGCGAATGGAGATGGTAATGGGAGATATACAACATGGAGATATGCAGCAAGTAAAGCGAATGGAGATGGTAAAGGGGAGATATACAAAGCAGCTTAGCAGAAATGTTCCAGTGAGTGGAATCTTTTAGAGCAAAGATTGTGTGTATAATGCCCCAGTTAGGTGCTGCCAAGTTAAGTGACTTTGCTCAGAGTCAAACCCTTAACTTTAATTGTTAGGAAACAGGTGCCTTAAACCTCAACACCATCTGCCAGGTCACCTTTATTTTTTTGTTTTGTTTTTGTAAATCACTGAGGATTACAGTCTGACAATGTTGGTCACAGAGTTTCATAGCTGTGTTCTTCAGTGTCAGTGGTGCAACAGGTAGCATGCTTGCTTTTTGGTAAAGAAGGCTGTGGGTTCTCTTCCAACGCCAGGTAGATTGTTGACTACAGTACAGCATGGGGGGGAGGGTGCTGCATTCCTGTGTGTGCCCTCCATTGGATGAGCTGTATAGTAACTATGAACATGTTGGTTTGCCAGCTATTCCCTATTGCATATCACCAGCACACCATTTTTAATGTAATATAGACAATTTATCCTTCAAGGGTAGCAGGTACTGAATTTGTAAATGAAGCACTGAAATGCAAAGTTGCTTGTCAGCAACAACCCCTTCAGTAGCTTCAGTTCTCTTTAATGTAGAATTATTCACATGACTTTTACTTCTACAAAGATTGTATATATTTTCTGATAAGGGTGGTTTATAATGACAGCAGTTTGAGTGGCCTTTTACGGTTGAAGTGTTCTGAAATGGGTAGTTTTATCATTATTGGTTCATATGGTTTATTTCACTGCTTACTGGAAAAATGTTCAATGCTACAAATTTAAAACACAATCTAACAAGTGGTGCTGTATTAAACTAGGAATATAATTTAATGCAATCAGGAAGGTGAATCAAAGAACACATGCATTTATACATGGTCCTAAGAATGTGTGAAGGGGGCCCATGGTTTGAAAACAACCCAAAGGTACACTTAATCTGCCACTGGCCAGCTGCATTTTCTATGACTGTGGGTTTGAAGGCACTTTCAATGAATGTGAATTTCAAAGGCAGATAGGTTTACTTTTGCTCATGCTAAGTCTGTTTTTAATGGAAGATTGTTTTGTTTTGTTTAGCAAATGACTATCAGTGTTTGTGCTATACAATTTTGAATAAAAAAATTAAATTAAATCCAAATATCTGTAATCATTTTGAAGTAAAGAAGAAAATAGTAAGTACACTGACAGGTTTGAACAGTGTTTATGGCAACTGGAGAGAAATAGACAAGTAATGGGACACTGGAATGGCTGGGGGGTGGGGGTTCATTACCCTTCCTAGGGCTCATTTTGACCATGATCCAGCTCTGGCTGTATTCTGGGACTCCCCCAGATCACCATATCTCAGCCTGTCATGGATACTAACTAAATGGCCATGAAGACAGTCCCTCTTTCTATGACCTTGGACCCATGATCTCGTTTTTTTGATCACTACCACAACCTGTGATCATGGATGAAGATGAGGACATAAAATGAGATTTAAACCAAGAGCTCTGCCTGAAAAATTAGATGTTACTTCACCACCACAGACTGATTCAGCACCCACAAAATACTAGCGAAAAATACTGCATCGATGGGTGCTGACAATATCCTTAGATAAATCTTAAATAGCATGAAGCATGATTTGGCCACACCCTTAACAACACTGTTCAACCTCAGCTTCCATACAGATTTTGTATCAAGCAAATGGAAAATGGCCACAGTCATTTCCCAGCATGAGGGAGGACTTTTCACAGAATCAGGCAATTGCGGACCCATAAGTCTGACCAGCCTCATATACAAAGCTGTGGAAAGACTTATCATGGAATTAATCAATCAGGACATAGGGAACCTCTGAACACAACTGGTCCATCTCAGTTTGTATTTGTCAAGGTTAGGTCATGCTTAATCAGCCTGGTGGATTCTTTTGAAAAGGTCACCAAAGCAATGGATGAAGGCAAAATGGTACACATTGCATACCTCAATCTGGCCAAAGCTTTTGACACACTTCCCCATTCAGGCATAGTAGAAAAGCTAAATAAACTGGGAATAAACCCATATGTCACACACATACCTCTCAACTTTCCAGATTTTTACAGATTGTCCAGATTTTTGCTTGATATTTTTGGTCTATTCCTCATAAAATTTGTGATTTTCTGGCAAATCACTGGGATTCACTGAGGATTAAAGTCACTAAACAATGACATACATTTGAGTTTCAGACTTCAAATCCTTCAGAAAATGTACATTAACACAAATCATGTTACTCTAGCAACATTCTAAGTTTATTAGAGCAATATTTAAAATCTGTTTCTGTTTTTATTCCTTTGTCCACCCATTTTTTTAGGCTTTGTCCAGATTACTTGCACTAAGTGGCTGAGAGGTATGGTCACCCACTGAATTGCCAACTGGCTCACAGATAGGACTCAGATAATCAAAATAGGGGAAATTACCTCCACAAAGAGACCAGTCACCAGTGAAGTCCCCCCCAGGGTTCTCTTCTGGGACCTGTCTTGTTTGTCATCTAATTTTTCTGAAGTACAAGACAATACCAAAGGGCTCTGGCTGACTAAGTTTGCAGATGACTGCAAGCTAGGAGCATTCATTAAATCCCCAAATGACTTAGCAATCCAGCAGGAGGATTTGTCTCAAATAAATAACCAGTGCCAAAATCATAGACTGAAACTAAATGCCAAAAAATGCATTATTATATCCTTTGGGAAGTCATTAACCTCAGGGGAATGACCATATTGAGAACACGACCCTAAGAGATGACCCAGTTGTTCAGGATTTGGAAACTTATGTGGATAGTGACCTACTTTTTGATCAGTATGTGTCTATTGTTGTAGGAAAGTCCTTGTATATTGCACAGCTTATAAACAAAGGGATTGTGTCTAGATCTAGGCATATCATTGCCCCCCTTTACTCAACCATCATTAGACCAGTCATTGAATCTAATACCTCCTTTGGCATGTATCTGTCCAGACACATACAATTGAAATGCCCAGAGAGGTACCTAACTAAAAGGATACAAGGCCTAAACAACATAACCTACATGGACTGACTCAGAGCCTGTCTCTATACTCAGTATCCTACGACTGCTAAGAGATGACCTGTGTCTGGCATACAAGGCATCCTCCGACCCATTACTGATCGATTTACTGCACATCAGCAAGGCAAATGGCATCAGAAAGACAGTCTTGGAATGTAAATCAGTTCTGCGAGATCAACAGAACAGTTTGGAGGGACAGGTATATCTCACAGAGGATAGTGCTGCTGTAGAACAGACTCCCCATCCACATAAAACAAAGTTCATCTCTGTCCATATCCAAGTGCAACGTAGAACTATGATGGGAAACAGAAAATTTATCCTAGGACTGCCCCCTGTACTGCTAATGGATGAAAGCAACTCCTAAATTCTTTATCCTGTGCATGGGTCCCCTAAAATTGTCTATAGTATGATCCCAGTTATTCTAATTAGAGGTAATATATAATTATTGACTATGGGGTGGGTAAGGCTGATCTAAAATTAAATGGGATAGGTTATTTCAAGCAGAAAAAGAGAAACTGGCTAGGCTTAAAATGTCCCACAGTGGTAGCTAGCCTAGTACTTATCTATGAACCTATGAACAAAACTGCGCTGCCATTTTTGTTATTCCCCTTACCATCACATATAAACAACATTACAAGTTACTTAAACTCCACAGTTAAGAGCATATCTCTCTTCCCACTCACCCCCCTCTGTGATATATATATATATATATATATATATATATATATATATATATATATATATATATATATATATATATATATCGGGAAATATTGTCAGCCCAGCTATCTGGAATTTTGTAAATAATTCTATGTCATTTGTGAACATTGATATGATTTATACAGAACTATATGTTATGTACTGAGCTAAAATGTAACCACAGCATGTCCTGCTGACTTAGAACAGAAATGCATATAAACTATATACCTGTGCAAATGTATATTTTAACAGTAGAAACTAGAACATAAAAGGGGCTAACTTGCAAAACTTCAAGAAAATAAGTTGAAATTAAATAGCTTTATGATTGTGCTATAAATGTTGTCTCTCATGTTCAGTGTAGCAGACAAAAAGCCTGTAGCTAGAAGTTTTTGTATTGTCTTAAAAGAGAAGTAATTACTAGGTTTAAAACATAAAAGTGCTTTATTGTTTTATGACTTCCAAGATCTGCAAACATCTGAGGGATATGTATTTTTCACATAGAGAGGTTAAATTCTGTTAGTTTATGTTTTAGCCTGGGAACTGAAATCAGGTGGAAAAAAGTGATGTCATCCAAGTTAACCCACAAGTAATATTTGATATTAATTTAAGAACTCTCTCAGAGAGAGACTTGCATTTTGTATTTTGTCTTGGAACTAGCAAGAACATCCACTCATCATCACCATCTGCATTTGCCTTGCTGTAAATAAGATTTGGGGTGTAGTATCTGTTTTAGATATAGATAGGAATATAGTAAAGATTAGTTTAGATGTTTTCTGTATTTATCTGAGACTGTCCTGCAATGTTGTTTTAAAATATGTCCTGTGATTTTGAACTCTGAAGTTTACTGTGTTGATTTACAGAGTATTGTCTTGTTTTGTTATTATTTATTATTAAATATATTTAAATCTATCTTTGCAGCTGATATTTGTGAGACATATTTCAGCTCTTAGAGTACTATATCAGACTACCATTTGGACTAATTGTAACATTACACAGTAGGATTGGACACCCTATGTTAAGGGTGTTAAGTGAGGAATGGGTAAAATGCATTTCTGGCAGGAATCCAGTCTCTTGCAGTAAAACAATATATGCAACGCTGCTCAAGCATTATGAAGAACAATAAATAAGTGCTAGAACTTCTCCACACAGTTAAGATTCTTGTACTTGCTAGATAAATAAAATGAATGGGTGTGGTGTAAATGGAGCAGAAAAAGATGCATATAAGGGTAGTGACATGGGGCAGCAACTAAGAGAGAGAGAGAGAGAGAGAGAGAGAGATGAAAGCTGGAGTCAGGGCAGAGAAGTGGGTTTTGGAGATGGGAAGTCAGTCATCAAATAGGTTGAAAGTAGTGGCAAGGGAGACCAGGTTATAGTAAAAAAAAAACAGTCTTCTAGCTTACAGTTAATAAGATGTGGAAGGAAGTAATTAAGGCTGTCACTAAAGAGGAACAGTGAATGCCTTTTGTTGTACGTGCAGACAGTAATGCCATGTCAAAGGATACAGCTGAAGTGGTAGCAAGCAAGAGCAGGGAGGTAGCAAAGACATACCAGGAAGGGGATTTTGAAGTAGCTTTCTTATAACTGTTATCTACAGCAGCAGCCACCACACTGAAGAAGACAAGGATTAGAAAGTATAATAATTGGCTGTGGCAGTGGACAAGTGCAAAATGGATTGAGATGGGTGGCAACAATGGGGAAGACTAGATCAGTCTAAGAGAAAGGCTCCACATTAGCCAGGACAAGACAATAGTGCTTGGAGTTGGTTTGGAAAGGTACTTCTCAATAATTATATTTTTAAACTAAGAAAGAAGGGGTGCAGTGTTTTTATAAAAACAGAAAGAGGTAGGTACAGAGGCAATTGGCCAAAGAAAAATGCACAAAGAATCCAGCATGTAGTGCAAGGGGTCTGAGTAGAAAGGTGGGAAAGCTGTAAGTAGTAACACAGGAAGGGTGAAGTGAAGGGGGGCATTGCTAGTATCAAAGAAACATGGGCCAGTAGCAAGATGGGGTTAGGACTCAGAGATGCCAGAATACAGGTTTTTAGGAATGATGGGAAGGAAGGAAGGAAAGAAGGAAGGAAGGAAGGAAGGAAGGAAGGAAGGAAGGAAGGTAGGAAGGAAGGGATGGAGGCAGATTAGTGATCTACCTAAAGGACAACATAAAATATGAGATAAAAGAGAATGAGAAACACAGAGCTGTGAAAAGGTCAATGACGTATACACAGTTAGAACCTAGGCTAAGCAATCTAGCACTTAAGGGGAGGAAAGAGAAATGCCAGTGGCTGACACAGTGTATCAGCCCTTAATATAAAGGGAGGAAGATGAAAGACTAGAGGAGAGAGTGTAAAGTAGTGAAGGAGGATGCAAAGAGTTATACTCATGGAAACCTGGATGTAGAAGGAGACCACCAGGAGATTCTGAGCTCCATTTTAAACAAGGAGAGATAGAGAAGACTGAGGTTTTGGACTATATTACATTTAGTCAAGTGGTGTGAGACACTACCAGAAAGGTTAGAATCCGGATGCAGTCCTAAGCAAGGAGGAGATGGTCAGAAATGTCCATCTGAAGACAGCATTAGTCAGCAATGATCATCCCACTGGGTGGTTTAAATTGGGAGGTAGGTAAGAATAATGATGATAGTATGCCATTTTAGAGTAATGCATTATCCAAACTTGGAGGAAGAAGTCAAAGATGATTTAGTGCTTTGGAAGTAAAATGAGGGAGTGAGTCAGGGAAGGACTACTCAGAGCTGTGGACAGGAGTTTAGGAAGAGATAAAAGGGAGAAAAGAGGAGAAGGTCAATGTGGATCCATAGGAATGTGAAAGCAGTTATTAGTGCAGATTATAAGGCAAATAAGAGATGGAAGAAGGGAAGTGGAGTTGGAATATGCACAGTACAAGGAGGAAAGCAGGGGGTCAGCTAAGGACATGACAGCAGGAAAGGTACAAGCCAGTTGGAAGAAAAGGTCAAGAAGGAGAGTAAAGGCCTTATAAGAATATGTATAAAAGACAGAAAGAGGAACAGATCTGCTCATAGGAAGGAACAGTCTCAAAACTGGAAGCACTCCCTCCTCAACTTAAACAAGCAAATGAGCCTCCTAGTGAAGTCTTCCAAAGCTAACTACGAATCCAAATTAGCTTCCCTAACCTAGGATAACCACAAGGAGTTCTTTAGCTACATCCGTAACCTCAAAGGTAAGGCCTAGATTTGCACTGAACTCATATTTAATGGTACTTCATAAACAGAACTTGTGGATACAGCAAACCTGCTGGCTTACAGCTTCAGTGAAAACTTCACTGTCCTGTCCACACCACATATACTCCAAAGCATCCCTAACACCTGTCCCCCACCTAGCATCTCTGTGGAGCAGGTCTTAAATGCCCTCTCCAAGGCCAAAAATACAGCCTGTATGGGACCAGACAACATCTCAGGCTGTGTTCTACATAGGTTAAAACAGGAATAAGAATTACCATTGGGCATGCTTTTCAATCACAGCCTAAGCACTGGTTTCATCCCAGCAAAATGGAAAACTTCTACCAGCTTCCCTTTGCACAAAGGGGGTGCATCCATGGACCCTGAGAACTATAGACCCATTATCCAGATGAGCCTTATCCGCAAGGCCATGGAACAAATCATCATGGACCTTATAAACAAAGATATAGGAAATTTCCAAATGCTAGACCGCACCCAGTTTGGCTTTGTCAGGGGGAGATCATGCCTGTTAAACTTGGTGGACTTCTTCAAGACAGTCACCAAAGCCCTGGATGAGGGCAAATCTGTGCATACGGTCTACCTAGACTTAGCCAAGGCCTTTGACAAAATCCTCCACTCAGGCATCATTGATAAACTCATCCATCTGGGTATCAACCCATATATTGTCAGGTGGGTAGAAATCTGGCTCACTGATAGAACTCATAAGGTCAAAACAGGGGACTCCACCTCCTTGTTCAGAATCTACTTCTCTGAAGTGCAGGCTGAAACTAAAGGACTGTGGCTGACAAAGTTTGCTGATGACTGCAAACTGGGAGTGATCATTGAAACCCCTAGTGATGTCAACATTCTTCAAGAAGGTCTTACGCAGACTAATGACTGATGCCAAAGTCATGTTCTTAAACTTAATGCAAAAAATGCATTATCATCCCCTTCAGCAAGGGTGATGTTCCTGCAAACTACCACATCAATAGAAATACCCTAAGCACACAGTCGATACAGATCGACAGAAAACTTAACTCCGATCACCATGTCTCCACAATGGTAAGAAGGGCATTTTATATTGGTCATCGCATAAGTAAGGGCATTGCTTCCAGAAAAAAAGAGGTTGTAACCCCCCCTGTACTCTTCCCTCATCAGGCCAATAACAGAGTGCAATGCTCCCTTTGGTATGTTTCTTTCCAAACATCTTCAGCAATTGGAAAGACCACAAAGGTTCCTTACAAAGAAAATTCAGGGTCTTCGAGATCTGTCTTATGTGGACAGACTGAAATCATTCTCACTTTACTTTGTGTCACACAGACTGCTCAGAAGCAACCTGTGCCACGCATATAGAGCAATCTCTGACCCAGCTTTACTGGAAATGATGCACATTCGCAAGTCAAATGGCACACTGGTCACTCTCGCAAAGGACCTTAACCTGGTATGTGACATCAACAGAACTTGCTGGAGAGACAGATTTGTTTCACAAAGGATTATGTCAGGAGCAAGAGAAATAACTAGAGCAGTACTTTAGAGCTAATCCTGGTTCTAGTCCTCTTCAATGTATTTGCTTCAGGTTTATCTGACAGAGAGAAGAAACAGAAAACAGGCTCTTATAGGGGAACAGCCAAGGAAAGCAAATGGAAAGGATGACTAAGTGAACAGAAAGATGACAGCTAAGGTAAAATGCTGTTGGATCAAAGCAATCATGGTGTGAAATATCAGTTGGGGGAGTAGAGCTGACTGCACATGAGTAGGAAAGGCATGTAGGGTGCTGATCAAACCAGAAATGGACTACCATGAGCAGGGTAAGCAGGTGGCAGTGGTGGTAGCAGCAGCAGTAAATGGCTGGTGGATGTCATAACAGGGAGTGATTCAAAAAGGAAAAAGTATTAATCATGTTCTGCTGTGCCCTAGTTAAGCCTCAACCTGAATATTATGTGCAGTCCTCTGGCATTATAAGGTGAAAGCTACAAGGAAGGAGTCCAGAAGAAAGCCGCTTGAAAAGTGAAAGGATATGACCAGAGAGTAGAGGTCTTCTCATTGAAGTCTAGAAGAGATTGGAGTGGGAACATGATATGGGTGCATGAAATCATGTCAGGGACATGTGAAGGATGACACTGAACAAGGACAACTGAGAGAGAATGGGGTACAGGCAGCAGATTGTTGTGACCAATGACCTCAAGATATATGAATGGAGAAGACTATGAACCCATGGAATGGGTTACCAATCTTGGAGGTGGTGAAAGAAGCTATGGTGGCATTTAAGTTTACGAAGGCACATGATAGGTGATGTAGGAGTAAGTAAAAGGGAAAGAATGCTAAGGAGATGCAGTGGTAAGTGCACTAAACAGCACAATAGAGAGGGTAGCTGTCTCCTTCTGCACTCTTGCAGATGAAATGTAACCCATTGAATACTAATATTTTACATCTGATATGTCACACTAAGTCTAAAGAATCATAGTGTTCTCATGTTTAAACTAACTAAAACTTGATGCATCAAATGTGACTCAGATTCTTAGAAATGTCTCATGAAGCAACTGATTTGCATACTGTTGTCTTACCATGACATTTTGTGCTTTGCATACTACAGTACAAATAAGGAATATGCAGTTCAGAATGCATATGGCAGGTGTGTGTGTGTGTGTGTGTGTGTGTGTGTGTGTGTGTGTGTGTGTGTGTGTGTGTGTGTGTGTGGGGGGGGGGTGGGGGTGGAGAGAAGGGCTGAGAGAAAATCCACTGCCTCTGAAACCCTATCCACCAACTAATGATGTACGTTGTATTTAGTAGGACAGGAACTACTGCACTGTTGGGACGCAATGTCTAGCCGACCACCAAAATAGCATAGTGTGCAGGTTGTCAACGTTGTGCAGTGCCCTTTATTGAAACATTGCTGGTAAGTGCAGCATAGCAGAATGCTCATTTGATTTCACTGTGTTATGTTGTATTTACAGTGCAAAGTAAGTTCCTTATGTTAGTTGCACTAAAAAGTAGATTAGGTAGTATTCAGGAACAGCAATGTCATATGAGCAGTACTCTATGCAAAGCACAGCCAAATTATGTTATGAGATAAACTTTTTTAATTCTCAACCACCTGTTTTGTTGTTTTCATCCTTTGAAGGTAGCATTAATTCAGCCTTAGTGCTTTCTAGCTCTCTTGCCACAAGAATGCAAGATGGTATAAATGTTCTAGACAGCTTTTAATATATCATATAAGATTAAAACATCTTAGGTGAATCAAATCAGAAGCACATATGACAGTGCGGACTGACTTTTTACACATTTGCTTAATTGTAAAAACTACTTCTATGTGACTAATAAAGAAACATTAATTTATATCAGCATGTTGATTTTAGAAACACCTAAATGATCTAGTGCAGTTATTTAACTAAATGGGCAGTTGTTTATTTTTTTAACCTGCCTTGACATTTTGTAGTCTCATTGTTAGTTATATTAGTTTAGGGGTGCAGGGGGCAAAGTCCATCGTGGGGGATGTTGGCAGAAAAGTTGCTCATTTGATTAATTAGTCTTGATCATTCATGTTTTGCTGAAAAGCAACCTGAATCCATGAACCATATTCTAATAAAGCTTTCACTATAGTAAACATATCTATACATGTGGGTATTGACTGTGTAATCTCTTCTTTTTTTCCATAGTCAAATTTAATAACACAAATGAAATCAGCTAGATAGCATACTAATGATAAAATAAATGGTCATAAAATACAGCAATGTATTAACTTCTGAAAGTGCAGGAATTTTACAGCCATCAGCAAGCTATCCTTATTTTTTATAAATAAAATATTACTCTGTAAACAGACAAATGATGTATCTGCTGCACTGCTCATCTAGTAAACCAGAAATGCACAGCACGTGTAGTGATGGCTATGATGAGGAACAAGAAAAACACATCCAGTAGAGAAATCAAACATCCTTCAATAAAGTTAAATCCTTTCATCCCAAATAACACATTCAAATAGGACATCATCAAAAAGTACAGTCGTTTAAGTAAAACTTACCATAACATTAGATGTTTGAATGATCATTGCTACAGTAGCCTTACCTGTATGGGCTATATCTTGTCAAGGATATAACAGCCAGCCTGCTTCCAAAGCTTTAAGGTACCTTCAACACACCCAAACTGTCAGGCAGCTCGAGCTGAGCTGACTAAAAAACAAGTTTGGATGCAAAGCCCTTCAAAGCTAAGCCCTGAAAGGAGAGTGCTAGGAATAACAAAAAAATTAGATGTGAACACCCTGTAATAAAAAACACATCAAAAAACAAGGGGGCGGAGGAAGTGGCTATTGCAGCAGTGATCATTCAAACATCTACTGTTGTGTTAAGCTTTACGCTTATAGCTGTACTGTTTTCATCATATTAATCACTGCTGCAGTAACCTTAGCTATATGGGTAGATTATCTTAGCTAAATACATTTGGGAGGTGGAAGGAGGACCACCCATGAGCCCCTGAAGAATGGTCTTAGCAAAGCTTGATCTGGACCCAAAGAAGGAATCGAGCTTATAGTGTTTTGTAAATGTATGTATAGAGGACCAAGTTGCTGCTTGTCGAATGCTTCTAGAATTCAATTCTTTCCAAAAAGTCACAGATGAAGCCAAGGCCTTGGTAGAGTGGGGCTTGACCCTGCCTGGAATAGTTTTGTTACAGTGAACATAAAATGTAATAGCCTTAGACAAACATTTGGATATAGTCTGCTTTGAAGCAGGTTGTTCTTTCTTCTTACCTTCACAAGAAATGAACAACTGATTCAAAATCTGAAAGATTTACTTCTGTCAAGATAGTACTGAGTTGTCTGTGGGCATCCAAGGTATGGAGAATCATTTCTTCCTCATTTTAAGGTTAAGTAAAGAAATTGGTGAGATGAATAGTTGAGTTTAAAGTAAATTCAGATACCACTTTAGATAAAAAGAAGGATTAGTTCTCAAAGAAACCCTGTCCCTATGGAAAATGAGATAGGGTTGATTCACGAAAAGAGCTTGCAACTCAGATACCTTTCTTGCAGAGTCAGAGAAATCAGTAAAACTGTTTTCCATGTTAAGAACCTCAAGTCAGCCAGATTATCTAGTTCAAATAAAGCAAACGTTAGGCTCTCTAACACAAAATAAAGATCCCAAAGAGGGGCAACCAGTTTTCTTGGAAGACCCTTATGCAAAACCCCTTTCAAGAGCATTTTGATATGAGACTGCATCGAAAGAGGAGGATCCATGGGCAGACATGACAAAATGGGTGATAAATGAACCTTGATAGAGATATAAGAAATGCCAAAGGATAGTAACTCACACAATTATTGCAGAACCAGAGAACAACTAGCCCTGAATGGGTGCTGGATATGTTGTTGGCACCAACTAGAAAACATTTTCCATCTGCTAATATATGATTTTTCTAGTAGCAAGTTTCTTGCCTCCATTTGTACCTGCACTTCTTCAGTAAACAGGTGCCTAAAAGGAATTAAGACCCTGTTGTCCAGGCCAGTCAATTGAAGGTGATTGATGTCGGGGTGTATTAAACACCCCTGTTATTGTGTGATTAGTTTGTGAGGAAGCTTGTGGTAATTGCCCCTTCCAAAAGAAGGGAGAACAATGGTAGCCAGGGCCAGAAGGGAGTTACCACAATGATCTTGAGAAATTCCTTCTGAATCCTGAAAATACCTTGGTTATTAGTGGAAAGGGTGGTAAAGTATAAAGGAGGGTTTCTCTCCAAGGAAAAGAAAAGGCATCTATCTTCCAGGCCTTCTTGCTTGGAGTCATGGAACAGAATCTTGCCAATTGATTGTTCAGAGAGGAGGCAAAGAGGTCTACTTGAGGAACTCTCCACAGATGGATCAAATCTTGAAAGACCCCCTGATCTAGTTTCCATTCGTTAGGGCCTGCCACACAGTTTTACCTGTAGAGTGAGATTGTGCTGTGAAGTTATACTCCAAGCTAACATGGCTAGTCTGCAAAAGGCATATGACCTGGTTTCCCCTTGCTTGTTGATGTACTACAGGATTGTGGTATTGTCTTTATCCACTTGAAGAGGTCCCAGGGACCAAAGATGCTTTAGAGAGTTGAATGCCTTGATGAGGGCAAGCATCTCCTTTGTTCTTTTTTTTTTACACCTTCATTGAATTATCACTTGTGACACAGGCACATTTACATTTATGTAAAAGTAATAAAACTGTATTAACAAGTTTAATGTTTGCAAACATTATACTTCACATATATTGCTATATATCATATAACCTAAGCAACATTGCATAAATTATTTAATGCCTGCCCTTTTTTTTAAACAAGAAACATCTTTATTAAACAATCACTTATGACATAGGTAATCATACATTTATATAAATGAAAACAAACCACACTGACAAAATCCTAGTTGCAAGTATTTTACATCACAAATCATGCTAACACACTCCCAGTTGCAAACATTATACATCACGTGTAATCTAACCAATCATTTTTAGTCAAACATTACATAGCTCATTTAAGTTTTGCCTTCTTTTAAAACTCTGTATCTATTATTCTCATAGTTCCCATTTTTTCCTATGTAGTTTGCTCCTACCCTTTTCTAAATCTCTCAGTTCAAGTTGTTTTATCTCTGTTGCTATATTCACTACTTCTAGTATAGTTGGTTTAGATTTTGATTTCCATTTTCTAGTAATTGCTTTTTAGGCAGCCACCATAATTAGACACAGCAAGATTTTACCATGTCTAGGCAATTCCGATTCTGTATCATATCTCAGAAGAATGAGCTCCCTCATCATACCAATCTGCCCACCCAGCATCTTTGACAGTGCATCCCACAGGGAACCACTAAAGTCCACCAACTCACCCCACTCCCAGAAAATATATTCCCAATTACTTTTTTCTTTCCTGTCACACCTCCAACATTTGCTGTCTTCCTGAGGAAAAATTCTCGGGAGTCTACTTGGGTATAAACATATCTATGTAAACATTTCCAAGCAAAAATCCTAAATCTTCTAAAGTCTGTTGCATATTTGGGAGACATACATATATCCTCCAATTGTTTCTTTGTGAATTGCTTATCCATTCTCTCTTCCCAAGCCTTTCTACCCTCCTCTGATTGAGTCTTATAGTTATCATGTAATATTTATATGCTCTACTAATTATTCCTTTTTAATGGCAGCTTTTGTTCTAGATTCTACTAAAACTCTACCAGTGCTGGTCTTTCGTTTAGGAGCCCTCCAATTTATTTCTCTTTGCCTGTACTCATATCACTCTTTGATAGGGAAGGCAATCTCTAACCTGTAGTCCAAATAAATTCTTGGCATCTTCCCATCCTATCATCTTTCCCTCTCTAGTTATTTGTTCCTAATACCTTGATTCCTTTGCCAGTTTTCTCCAATAATTCCACCCCCCTATTGCCTATTGTCTATATCCCTAATTGCAGTCATCTCTATCTGCAGAATCTCCTTTCTCCATTCCTGTGTTGGCATAGTTCTTAGGATACTTTCTGCTACTTTATAGATGTAATATTTTGTATGATTATTGTTATTCTCCTTAAAGACCTGCATCCAAAATCCCACTCTCTCCTTGTTTCTTGAGCCCCCCCCCCATTTCATCATCATCCCTTTCCACTTTGAATTATAATTTTCTGCTGGTGATATGTATAGGAGCCTTAACTGTGTAGCTCTGAAATACCCCTTCAAATTGGGTAATCCCAATCTGCCCTGTTCTGCTGGGAGAATCAGTTTATCCCACTTGAATCTTGCAGTCTTTCCCTCTCAGCTCTTTATTAATTGCTATCCAGAACTTCTTCTCTGGTTAATAAAAATATGTCTGACCTGTGTATAAAACCAATAGGACTAAAAACATTTTAACTGCTTGTATCTTACTTCTTCTTTTGGCTTTTCCCGGTTAGGGGTCACCACAGCGGATCACCTTGTCCTCTCATGATTGGCAGTGGAGTTTTACAGTGTTGAGTTGCCAGCCTGGTGCCCAACCTTCCACAGAAGACACACACACACACACACACACACACACACACACACACACACACACACACACACACACACACACACACACACACACACACACACACACACACACACACACACGCACACACACACACTCACTCACACACACTCATACCTAGGGCTAATTTAGAGTGTCCAATTAACCAACAGCATGTCTTTGGGATGTGGGAGGAAACTAGAGCACCCGGAGTCAGCTGCCACACCTGAATCAGTTTAATCCATACTCTTAAATATTTAATTTTATTGTGTCCCCATAAATATGGATATTGCTCAACCTATTCATATGTGGGTACATAATTTATTGCTAATGCCTTTATTTTAGCTTCATTCATTTTGTATCCCGAAAAGATTTGAAACTGTGTCAAAATGTTCCACAACACTGTAATGTCTCTTTTTGTTTTTTTAGCTATAAAATAATATCATCTGAAAATATTGCCAGCTTTTCTTAACTACTATACCAATTATATCCTTTAATTTCTGAGTCCCTTATTTTCTTTGCCAATGGTTCTAAATATAATGCAAATATCAAAGGGGGAAGATGATATCCTTGCTTGGTTCCTCTGCTCAAGTAGAAATTATCAGAGAGGACCACACCCACTTTAATTTTTGCCTCCAATCTCTCATATAGCCTCCTAATAAACCTTATATATTTTTTTCAGGAAATGAGGGCAAGTATCTCCTTGATATTTATCTGATTGTGTTTGTTCTTGGTGTCCCATGCCCCCTGCATCTTTAACTGGAGTCTGCATGTCTGCTTTCTCAAAACCTCCCAGATGATGTTAAAAATGAGATTTTAAATTCTGCCATGAATAGAGATTTAGTGTTTGGTCTCTCCACTACACAGGTTATGAAAAAGTGCAATGAAAGAGGCAAGCTGATCTAGGGAATCTCTAAGATTTTTCAGTCCTCTTTTTCCAAATTTTCCTAGGGATATCCTATCTCCTCATCTAGTTTTGACAAAAAGAAAACTCAACAGTTGCAGCAAAATGCAGGGTAACAGGACTGAGAAACATGAGAGTTCTTCCACTGAAAACACTGCCATGTTCTAGCAATAATCTCAAAGAAAGAGAAACCCCCCACAGGGAAAATCAGAAACTGAGCACTCCTCTGAGTTTGAATCAGAAATCAGAGGGAAAAAAAACATATCCATCCCTGCATATTCATGTTCAGGAAGCCCTCTTTATTTTAGCAGAAACTACTTAACAAGAAGGAACAATAGCTTGAATTAAACCCAGAGCAGGAGCTGGTAAACTCCTCCTTCCTGAAGAATATTTATGAGAAGTAGATACATGCTTGGTTTTCTGTTTTTTTTTTTTTTAAACAGGAACAATGGGAAAATGGGGTAAACTGTGTTACTAATGGCAACAGCAGCTTCCCCAGGAATGGGCATTCTCACTCAACAGAGAAAACTTCCCTGTTCCCTCTCCCAGGATTGACAAGAGTGGCTCTCCCTTGCCTATTGAGGGGACTCCAACAGCCGCAGAAGTTGTAGCTAATCCCTGATCCATAGTGGCTGTAGATGCTACACCAGAGGGATCGGGGGGAAAGATGAGTGGTCTGAAGCACAATAAATGGCCACAGCAGAGTCACCCACCTGTGGCTGAGGCAAATTGCTAGCCTGCTGTGCTGGCAACGGCTGTTTGCTTATTCTTTCTTTTTGTGGCTGGAAGAAGGACCAATTGTGGGACAGGTAACTTCTAAATTGGTCAAGCCAAAAAGGGTGCCCTTTTCCCAGAGAAGACAAGCAGCAATTGCTGGCAAAAACTACAAGTCCACAAAGTTACTTTTTTGACAAAAAAACACAATAAAAATCACTTTAAAACACTAATCCAGCCCCGCAAAAGTAAAATAAATACAATGTCTCCACAGAAAAAATGTTTAAATTATTTTACACCACTTTTACATGTACAGAAAAAAAAAATAGTGCTCCATTGAAAAGTATGTTACAGTCCTGAGACAGTCTATTAAAACACAACACTCCTAGCTTTAAAATTACTTTCCTGACAAGGAAAGTAATAAAATATCAACAAAATTAAGAAAATGGAAGTTTTTTTCCCCTAAAAGGAACTCATCTGCCTAGCAAAGGAAAGCACTAGCTGACTATCAATCCTCGAAACCCTCAGAGGAGCGTATTGTTCGGCAGCAAGAATGCTCTGAAGGGTCTTGCACCCAAACTTGTCCTTTAGTCAGCTCAGCTTGAGCTGCCTGACAGTTTGGATGCATGAAAGGTGCCTTGAAGCTTTGGGAGATGGTTGGCTATTACTTGACAGGATATAACCCATATAGCTAAGGCTAGTGCAGCAGTGATGAATATGATGAAAGCCTACTGTTAGTATGAACATTATGTGTTTTATACTGCATGTTCTTAAAGTGAAACACAAATAAAAAACACAAGTGATGATAAAAACAAGTAAACAAAAGTAAAAAGAAATAAAAAACGAGTAATATATGTTTTGTACACACTATACAAATTTATCTATTAATCCATTTGGGTTTTGTGAAAAATGATATATTTTGAAAAAGTTAACTGAATAAATAAATTAGTTTTCTTATTAAAACATACAAATTCTAACTAGTATAATAAGTTAAGACTTTAAATTACTTTATAATTTACCTGCTCTAATTTGTAGCACAGGGTTAATGGAAACATTTTCATTAAGTGCCAGTGATGTAGTAACATGTAATCTCAATTGCCAGAGTCGTAGCCATCACTACAGGTGCTGTGAGTTTTTGGTTTTAAAATATTACTCTCCTATGTTAAAGCAGCTACAAAGGAATGAGTCTCCTAAGCTGATTGTCCTATTCTGATTTATAAAGTGACATGCAACGATTATTGCATTCACATAATGTGTTTCAGTTTCTGTTTTAGGAAGAGATTATGCTCTCTTTTTCAGACTGGATTATTAAAAATCAGTTAGTGCTGCTGTTTCTTGAGCTAGATTATTCCATCAGACAGCTTCTACACAGACACAAGCTCACCTTGGCTGAGATGGATCTAGTCTGCTTTAAATAACATGAGACTCCAGACATGAGATTGCATTTGGTACATTTTAAATTGTTTCATAACTATATTGGGCTTACTATATTCCATTACTTTAAAGATTTTTTTCATTATTTTTATATTTTGAAATACTTATTTGTTTCTTACAAGTCACAGAATCAAAAGAATATACACATAATATGAATAAGCTGTGTGTAAATAAAGCAGGTGACTGCTCTGAGTAGAAACTGTTTTCTAACATATCACTACCTCTTTAACAGTTGCAGGTGGGGTGTGTCACAGGATTCGTTCACTAATGTTGACGTTATCAATACAGTCACAAAAGGTAGGAGTCACATTATGTGAATAGCTGCTGAAAGGAGAAGCCACCTCCCGGTTTGTTTATAGTGTCTGGGAAACAGCAGCAATGAAAAGACTTAAATGCACTTTGAATGTACTTGGATTCTTCAGATCGACGGTATCAGACTAACACTGTCATAAATCCACTTTCCTGGAAATGCAAATTGCAGACATTTTAGAAGCAGCTTCTGTATATACTTTTGCAGCCTTATCAAGGATTTTTTTTTGAAAGCGAAATTGTGATAAGGTGTTCAAAACGTTATTGGTTTCAAATAGCAGCTGGAATTTACCGGAATGACACCTGATCATTTCATACAATAGCTGATTGTACATTTCCCCTTTTAGGACAATCTCGAAGGGGGTTTCTTCAATGCATTCTTCCATTCGGGAAGCTGCACGGATTTCTCTTGGAAGACATTCAGGATATGACCTATCTGGCACACACTGCTCATCTACAACTTGCGAGCTTAGCATCTGGTACTATTGGGTGGATCTTGTCTTTGATATTAACTGGCATTGTACAATGGAGAGAATGGGATGTGGCCAACACCACAGTGATCACTTCTGGTGTTGCCTGGGTGGGTATCTGGAGAGTTTGTTTCTTCAGTGACATCTTAGTATCCTCAGAATCACGAGTCATGTATTGCCAAAGAATTGGTGTTCTGGATTCCTTTGTACCGCCTGAGATTTTTGCTGCCCAAGGTCTTACGATTGTTGCAGTAATCTTTGTAGGCATGGGGAAAATGACCACAATTTTTGCCTTAAGGAAAGTATACTTTGGCACAGAAGTGGAGCAATGGAGCCAGGTTTATGCATTATTTCTAATAGGAGGAATTTTATATTTAATTTCTAGTGTCTGCATTCTAGTACCAGTGGTCTGGAACTTGCATTCTGTAATGACCAACCAAAGCATTGCTTTCCCTCAGGAGTTTTATATGCCTAGCGCTCCTCAGACTCAACAGGTTGGAACTGCCTTACCTCTTGGCATTATATCATGTTTTCTCTTATTAATCACAGGAATATTCCTTGTCAGATACAGACTACCTTCTACATCTCATGCCAAGGTACATCCAGAAAGCAGGGACCACGATGAACATGATGCAGGTGTCAGTGGCACATTATCAAGGGAAACCTTTTCTTCCATGTCTTCAGTTTTATTCAGTTCTGTGGATCAAACCTCCAACAGTCACCTTGGAATAGACAATGAAGCATATGAATTTGATGATAAGCTATAGACTTCCTGAGGATTAGTCTTGTTAGTGAATGAAAGGAAAGTTTTAATATAAATGGAATTATAGCTCTCATCATAATAAGGGTAAATGCTACAAATGACATCCATAACTGTTTCTTTTTACAGATAATTTCCTGTTTTGTTTTTATTTGCTATAAGGCAGGCAAATGTATTATTGCTTATTAATTTTTCTTTTTTTTTGAAAAATTTTGCTGGCAGCCTCTAGGCTTTAGATATTGAATCCTGCAGTGACCCATGCTAATGTCCATTTCATTCCCTCAAAAGCCAAAAGTCAGAACCAAAAGTCAGAATCAGTACAATTACACCGCAAAACTGTGTGCTTTATAGCTTAACTTGTTCTCATTTGACCTGTCCAAGAACCATTGAGATGCACTGTCCCAAATACAGGCCACCTGCTCATCTTTTTGCATAAACCACCACCAGATGGAATGATGTATGCTATTTCCTGTTACAGAAAAGCCATTGCGACCAGACTCGGAACCCCACCTGTTTATATTAAGGGGTTCTCCAGCATGATGTAATTCCCTGTAGTGAGGAAGGTAAGATATCAAAGTACAGTTTATTATTTCACTTCTCTCTTCCCATCAGCCATCCAGCAAGCAGCTAATACAAAAGAATGAGGTCATCTGTGAGATGGCACATGACCTGCTATATGCATTCGGAGTGGCACTAATTAGTACTTTATTTGTAATTTTGCATTTTTTCAAAAGACACAGTTTTGTTGAGACCAAATACCAGTCCAGTTTTTTTCATTTTCACAAATTGTCACTCAGTTGCCGAAACTGTAAATCTACATTCCTGTATGGGTGCATTTTCTTTCTAGAATACCTGGACAAACTTTTGACACTGAAGTGTAAACACAAATTGTATTATTACTGTTGCTACTCTTGCCTTGAGTTCTTACAATAAAACATTCTGCAAAACAGAGGTATTTTTTGAACCCTGTGCCTGCTGACATTCAGAACTCTCTCCAGTCAGATACAGAGCATTCATTCGCCTACCCACAACTTTCATCCAGGGTTAGGGTAAGAGCTGCCCAGAGGGGACCAATATGCAGTCAGCCATGTGGATGCTTAGTGTCCTTGCCATCACCCCAGCTATAAGAATACCTGTTTTGGCCTAACCCCACCTGGGGGGGGGGGGGTGATAAGAAATTGAGTGCATGCTCCCTCACAACCACAATGAAGACTGCCATCTGCTGATAGCTTAATGATCATACTGCCTAGCCCCAAGCCAAGATTAAGCATCCCTGCCCCTCTGCCATGGGAGTCAATGCTGTACTTGACCCCCGGGCCATACGTCTCAACCTCTTACTGGAAGAACTATGGGCAAAGCCTGACAAAATGGGGGGACAAAGGTCCAAAAATAGGGACACATTTTAAATATCACTCTTATAAACCTAGACAGTTGCTAGAATAACAGGATTTGTGTTACCATACAATGTCTGAAGGATGTGAAGGCTGAAAGGCAAATGACTGTCATTATTTATTGACTTTAATCCTTAAATCATCCCAGTGATTTGACAAAAAAAATAATTTTTTATGAGGAGCAGACCAAAAATATGAGGCAAAAATCTGGGCATTTTGTGAAAATCTGTACAGTTGAGAGGTATGCCCCCCCCCCCCCCCACACACACACACACACACACAGGATATGCATGCCCATTCTCCCTATCCAATGCCATCAATCACTGAAGATGCTAACTGAAGTTGGGCAATTGGGCTGACGTCAGGGCTTTATACCTCTGTGGCACTGGTGTTGGCCATCATGAGATCATGGAATTATTTACTTCCTTTTTTCCAAAAACCTGCATACTGAAACTGTTTTTATGTCTTATTAACCAGCTTGGTAAGTATAGCAGTAGCAACAGTTAAAACTTGCATTTAACACAAAATCTGTACTATTATATATTAGAAAGAAGGAACCAATGAAAAGGGTATACATATTTGACCAACTACAGTATGGTGCGTAGCTGTTGCAGTCTTTTGCTTTATTATATATATGGCATAATACTGACAAATGTAAATAGTAAGAATGAAATCATAAATGTAAATAATGTTAAATCCTGTTTTGGGGGACTCAGTGGTCTCATCATCAGCAAAGTTCAGTGATCCCTGCACTTCACTGTTCCACAAGTCCAGATTGCCCTTGGATTAGGGTAATTTCTAAGGAGGGAGGCATCCAAAGGCTAAGTCCCCACATTTCCTAGGCCAGGCAGGAAATTTGGGGTAGTTCTGTACAATGTCATCCTTGACATATTCTGGATTTTATTTTTTTGTTTCTATGCTAAGTTTACAACCCTCATCCCTCTGGCCAATGAGTGCACTGCAGTGCCTGCTGCACTGTCCCTAGGAAGAAACCATGTTTTTCCACACTTACTACACTTGGCTGGAGTACAAACTGTTTGGCTGGTTTTGCATTTCGGAGTCACAGAGTCAGTCTTCATGGAGTGCATTTTTGGTTCTTTCCTCTAGGGAGTGTTTATTTAACATTTGCTAACCGGAAAAGTCCAACTTGGAACAAAGCCAATTTTCAGCAGAGGCCCGGGGAGAAATGCTCCATATGCATGTCTTTGTAGCATGGGAGGAAACTGGAGCACCTGGTGGAAACCCACACGAATGCAGGGAGGACACACAGACTCCACACAGAAGGTACCCCAGCCGGGAATCATCCCAGAGAACCTCTTGCTGTGAGGCGACAATGCTACTGCTGTACCACTGTGCTGTCCATTATTTTGGGTGGATTTAGCCATATTATTTAATAGTTACACAGGCCTCATAAGTTACTTCTTTGTTAGAAAGTAGGAATTCATACAAAACTGTACTCAGTGGCAGTCATGACAATATCCTATTACACAGAAGGTCTTCATGTGCAATTGTATTTATGCTGAGTCCACTTTTGCCTACTACTGATGCTAGATGTGGTCCTATCAGGACTGGACTGCAGCAAACACCCAAACTTATCATGTGGTAAGATGGACTTAACACTGTTCACCCTCCTTTTCTGGTCTTAGAATTCTGGCCACCAGAAATGTCTAAAATCTAATATTGCACCTGGTTCACAGGTATAAGAATGAAGTTCACCTGTGTCTATGTTATGTGATGCACCTAAAAACAAACTGCAAGGCCTCTAAGGGAATTTTCAGTTTTTTTTCCACTAACATATAAATAGTTACTGCCTCTGAAGATGTAACACATAAGACTATTTTAATAAAACCACATTTTATGTATCTATGGATTGCTAGTTACGTTAACTATAGAAGGCTGTTGCTATGCTTCCTGTCATATTTCCATTTGCTTACTGACATCAGTATAAATAACTGAAATTATACAATTTCACCAATAAATGACTGATCTGATACAATTTCACCAGTGTTGGGAAAATGCATATGAAAGGCAGACTAAATAAAATACCTATATGGTTTATGTATCTACTGGAAAAAAAATTGGATTTTTTATTAAGCACATTTTTGTGACTACTCTCCTTTTCTATTTATATTTCATAGTTTCTGGTAACTAGGTTGTGTGGTATCTTTTACTGATACACTCCTCTTTTCTAACTATGTGTCTTTCCTCATATCATCTTCCTCTAGAGCTGAAGCCTTATGTTCTGTGTTTTTACTGTCAGACTATTCCATTTCATGTCTACATTAATAAATTAACTACCTCACCTGAGTTATTGATTAATTTTCCTCTTTGTGTTGTAGGCTGTACATGTTTTCTTAATGTATTTTTTACAGCAATTTTGCTGTCTTCAGATTTTTGTGACTTTTTTCAAAAGTGAACTTGTGGTTGCCATGCAGTTTAGTCATTGTGTTTCACCATATTTTATTATTTTGGCTACACACCATCACAGTGTATGTAACTTCAGTTGTTTTAAGTTCCTTTTTATATATCTTTTCTTCCTAGAGTGCAGGCAGGTCTCAACTGTCCTGGTTAGCATACCTTAACAGATCATCTTTTTTTAAGACATTAATGGAATAACATATATTCTTTACAAATACAGATCCATTAATAACATTATAAAAACGCCTATAATATAATATTACAGCTAATGAAACTGTGTGCTGACATTCTACATATGTAACTGCAATGACAGCATTTTTAAAGATGTGATAGGTATCTTCCTGTGGGCAATGAAGTGAAGAAGAATGGTATATTACAGGAAAATGGTTCTGTAGATCGAAATCATATAACATGAACCTGAACAGACAGATCATGCATAATATTCTCTGCTGTGATTTAGATGTAACACTATGATTTTGCCTTCAGATTTATATTTGTTCTAGACCTCCTGATGTTCCCTATAAAGCTAGACCAAATTATGCATATATTTTTTAAAATAAATTGTTTAAATAATATACAACAAATTATCATCATTGATTGTATGATATATAGAGGATTATGGCTGGGTTTCCAATCATAACCAACTTGTTATGTGTGCAAACCATGGATGTCAAGAAATTCATCTTAACAGTAGAACAAACTGAAGTTTCAGAGCCAAATCTTGACATCCATGTCAGTATAGTATACCAAAAAGTTAAGATCAGGGAAACATCATTATAATTAATTCTTTGTCGAACCTGGAGTTCCAAGTGCTCCAATGTACTCACTAGTTACAGAGAGGAAAATGTAGATGCAGAAAGTGCTTTAAAGCTGTGAAAGTCATAAACCATTGCTGCTACACAGACAGTGGACTGACCCTTTGCCAGACTAACAGCAACATCTTTAAAAGCTGTTAAACAATCCAGCCCGACTTTTGTGTGACAGTATTTACAGCTTTTAAAGCTGTTAGCATTTTCTGGGGCTGTTCCATGGTGGAAGCTGTGTGTGATGCACAAGACAGAGGCATAACAAAACCTGTTTGATGCCACTCAGGTGTATAACAAGGATGTTTTTCCTGATTTTGGGGCATAATCAGTATATTCCATGTGTAATAGTATTTAAAGATGCATTACACTTTAAAATTAAAAGAAAGCAGTACTGTTTCCGAATCTCTGCTATGACTTTTAAAGGTCTTTACTATGATATTCACTGCTCAAAAGCTGTATGACATAATGTAGATAAACACCAATGAAAGACATTTTTTTTCACAGAAAGGGTGGTTGGAGCATGGATTATTCCTCCAGTATAAATGTTGGAGACAAAATTAGGGAATTCAAGACTCTATACGTGAGAAATTTTGCATGGCTTTGTTAAATGAAAAGAGCAGACAGAACCAAAAACAATGAAAAGGACATGCTACATTGTTAATCTTTACTTAATCAGTTGTCATTTTCTTTGACTGTCAGTTAACTCTTGTGTCATTAAGTAAAAAGTAAAAAAGGTTGATTTTTATTTCCCTGTCCCAGTACCATCCCTTGCTGGGGAACATGTCAGGTTGCCAAAGGTAGTTTCTGTGTATGCAAAATAATTGAAAGCAGTTCACCAAAATCACTTTTGTCAACAGTGATTATTGCCTTTTTCTCCACTGTTGTGCATCCTCTGAGTGATATATATATATATATATATATATATATATATATATATATATATATATATATATATATATATTTATGTGTGTGTGTGTGTGTGTGTGTGTGTGTATATATTTATATATATATATATATATATATATATATATATATATATATATATATATATATATATATATTTATGTATGTATATATAATTGTGGGGTACAGGGGGACTTGACCCCCTGCAAAAAAATTACTTTTAATGTTCACTTAAGGCAGTTTCAACAAACTGCATTCAATTTGTTTTACATTTGCCAAAACCATCTTCAGTGAGTCTACCTGAATCCTCCTTGCTACAACACTTAAAGTTTGTCTGTAAATGTCCTATCTGCCCTAACTATAAAATAAAAGAAACAAACTTAATGCCAGCAGTAATGTTATGTTTGTCACTGCAAGTAAGAAGTGTGAGAAATGAAAAGTGAACATATCATTCTGTTAGGTATTGTGAGACCCATGCACTGGCCCAGTAATCAAGGTGCCTCAATCCTCACCACTAGCACCAGTGAGGGGTATGCACACAGAGAGGATAACAAGTACACATACAGTAAAGTACAATTTTCCTTAAGAGCACACAAATATCACAGTTGGTTTGGGTCTGGTTTCTCCCTTTCTCTCCAGATTCCCAATAAGACTCCCTACTGGCACAGCTATAGGGTACAGATCTCAGCCTAGTGGTCAAGCCAAAACCTCCAGTACTGTCTCTGTCCAGCCAGTGCTTTGTGTCTCTGCCCAAGTAGCTGACGCACACACACACACACACACACACACACACACACACACACACACACACACACACACACACACACACACACACACACACACACACACACACACACACACACACACACACACACACACACACACACACACACACACACTTTGAGATATGAGTTATATACAACACACAGACACTCCTGGGGAAGGCTGGCACAGGTTCTCCAGCTATGCCCCCTTCTCTCCAGACTATAAGGTAGAAATCACTGCCACAAACCACTAATATCAGGTACTATAAAGCCCTTCCCAAAGGATGACCAATTTCACTGTGCACTATTACTGTTATCCAAATAGTAAGTGTGACTCAGGGCTAAAGCTATTGGAGTGGCTTGGACAGTATCACCTGACGCACACACACACACACACACACACACATACACTTTGAGATATGAGTTATATACCACAGACACTCCTGGGGAAGGCTGGCACAGGTTCTCCAGCTATGCCCCCTTCTCTCCAGACTATAAGGTAGAAATCACTGCCACAAACCACTAATATCAGGTACTATAAAGCCCTTCCCAAAGGATGACCAATTTCATTGTGCACTATTACTGTTATCCAAATAGTAAGTGTTACACAGGGCTAAAGCTATTGGAGTGGCTTGGACAGTATCACCAATTACATGCAATGTAATCTAAGAGCTTAAATTGTCTCAACACAAAGCAACCACAGTTGAAAGGTTTAAAAATATTTAATAATAAATAATAAAAACACAAGACAATACTTACTACTTCAACACAATGACATTACAGAGTTCAGAAATCACAGGAAAATGCTAAGACTGTAGAACAGTCTAACATAAATATAGAAAACAGCTAGACTAATTTAACTATTTCTATCTATCTCTAAGAGAAATCACTGTTCTAAATAAATATCTTACTTACAGAGCAAGCAAGTGCTGGTGAGTGGATGTTCCTCAGACAAAATTCAAAATGCTCTAATCTTTCTCTCTGAGAAAGTCTTAAATTGATAAACACCCAGTACTGCTGAGTCATTTCACATTACATCATTTTTATCACTTCTTTAGTTCTCAGGCTAACAGAAACTCAAAAATTACATTTCTTAGTAAGCTGAACCTGGCCAGGAAGCCACAGCAATAAAAGACATTTTACATTTAAAACCTAGTAATTAACTGTTGTCCTAAGACAGAAATAATTCCTTAGTCTAGACATCCTGTCTCCGAGATTGAGATCAAACAGTATTAAAATGCTTGACTTACCTTTCTTCCAGCAGGGTGCACTGTGGTTACGTTTTTGAAGCTCAGAACATAACACAATTTTCTTACATTTGTTACACAAGCCTGTGAATCCTATTAATATTTACAGTGACATAAAATTATTTACAAAATCCTATCTAGCTAACCTGTCAACCTTCACAGGTATCTTTCTGAATGGCAATATTTAAGCATTAAATCCATTTGCATAAGGATAAAACAAGGTGGATAATATAACTTTCCATCTAAGTGCTGGAATCCTGGTGTGATAGTGAAATTGGTCAGATGCGATCTGTGCTATAATACAGCTAACAAATAAAAAATAAAAAATAAATGAATGAATGAATGAATAAATGAATAACGGAACAGATATTCATTCTCTATTTTGCTAAATGTCTTATGTTCTCTTGTTTGGCAATCAAGTCAGTGTTTCCATGGATGTGTCAAATGGAGTAAAATTAAACATCCTCTAAATCTTGTTAATTAAGAATGGACTACTTAATAAGTTAGCTTTTCTGTGGGTTTTACTACACATTTCATTCTGAACCAATTTTTGTGTCAAGGATCCATTCGCTAATACCTTCATGTAATACTTTCATGAAGAAGGAGAATCTAAAAATGGTCTAGGAATGGCACAGATGCAAATGCTTGTATGAAAGGCACAAATACTGCAGCCAAACCCAGTATATAAATAGTATTACTTTATTGTATTAGCAAAATTATCATCTGATAATTATTAACATATTTAATCTTATGGCCACGGTGGTGTAGTGGTTAGATTTGTTGCCTCATAGAAAGAGGTTCTCTGGTTTGATTCTTGGCTGGTGTGCCTTCTGTGCGGAGTCTGCATGTCCTCCCTGCAGTCAAGTGAGTTTTAAAGACATGCAGGTAGGTGCGTGCGTGTGTGTGTGTGTGTGTGTGTGTGTGTGTGTGTGTGTGTGTGTGTGTGTGTGAATGTGCTTTCTTTGAAGGTTGGGCCCTGGGCTGGCAACTCGACACCATAAAAAACACTGCCATTCAATCTGCAGACTGGTGATCCACTGTGGTGACCCCTAACCGGGATAAGCCAAAAGACATTGCTATTACTATTTTTAATATTCTGTTGTGTCTCACTTAGTGCAACAAAATATAATGTCCATGTTTTTCAGAAGTTTCTCAGATCTCAAAAGAAAAAAATATACATGAGTATTTTAGGTATTATAAGAGTGACTAAGAGTAACTCAGAGGATTAGGATTACAGCTGTGAGGTGATAACAAGCTTCACCATATAGTCCAGAGTTTGAATCCTTTGGTCTTTGCCTACTGTGACCAAGTAACAGTTAACTTGACAGTGCTCCTGGACGGAGTCTGAAAAATCATCCATGTGGATCAATTCTCTACCCTAATAAACAAGTACAAATAAAAGACTATCCATATTAAAGTCATGGTGGCATCATTTTTAATTTCTTTTTACAGTGGTAAGATGTCTATATTAGATCGGCGAAACAGCATTACAGCGAATGCCATTTTGATGACACATATAGACCGAAATCTGAAAATAGCGAAGGCTCAGGCTCGGCCTGAACCATGACATTGCCCTTTACCCCACTGTAGTGCGATCTCGGAGTTGGTATATTTAATTAGTGGGGGTGTGGGAGGCACAGCTTATGTTTGAAATTGTTTGTATGTGTTTTTGGTGCTAGCGATTTCTTTCCCAGGGAAAGAAATTGCTGTTTTGAACGTTAGTGGTTTAGTGTGGTTGGCAATTATGTGTCTCTGAATAGCTGTTCGATGTAACGCCTCTTTGAGCTTTTAATATAGACTCAGTGGTCACAGTATCACTCTAAACATGTGGTAAATAACTCGCTTGTCATCTAATGAATGTGATAATGGCTTTATTTGAGCCCACACATGTACAGTGAGTCATAGAAAAGATAATTTTATGCATACACAAAATCATTTTCATCATGATGCTAAGCAAATAATAATTTTACTACTAAGAATATAGCATTTATTGTGATTTAAGTTATGAGAGGCAGGATTTACAAAAATCACTCACTGTCATGTCAGACACAAGTTAGAATGAGTTTTGTCCTTTCCATTGATAGTTAATCTAATTTTGATTGATATATATAAACATCTTGACAGTTCGGCCAACCAAATAAGACAAGAACTTAACTTACCTAAAAATTATCTGGTTATTCTGAGACAAATTAGAGAACTCACTATAAGCTATTTTAAAAGTTTTAAACCGGAAGAAGAAGCTATTAATAGATGCTCTTTGTTGTGGCAAGCTCTCCAACAGGATCTTAAATATATCATGACAGCAAATCAATTAATTAAAGAATTTCAATTTCATGATAAAATTTTGTTATCAAACTACTGGGAAGAGAAAATCTTACTGACAGATAGAAGTAATATGTTAAAAGCAATTGACCTGACCATCAAATCTACTTCTCTTCAAAAATTAATATATACCCAGTTGATGATTTGGAACAATGCATATTATACACGTCTTACCCTGCATAAATTTAATCCCAAAAATTCACCAACTTGTCCATACTGTAAGAATCAACCAGCTGATCTTCTTCATATGTTCTGGAGTTGTAAATGTATTTTCAAACTTTGGAATTTCCTTAAGATCCAACTTCAGAAGGTGGGTTACCAGAGTACAACATTATCATGGAAATTTATGATTCTGCATATTCCCCCGAGAGAGATCCCTAAATCACAAATTATTATATATATTAATATTTTTCTATTAATGAAGCTTTATATAGCTTCAAATTGGTTAGACCCATCTAAAACTTCATGGCAGAACTTTAGAGTTCTAGCGACAAAACATATATTGGCTCATAAATTACTATTAAACCCACAAAATAAAAATGTTAATAATCCAAAAATTTGGGAACAGATTTTTAATATTATACTAGCATAGTATTTTCAACTTGGAAATATTAATAATTTTTTATGTATGTGGAGAGAATTTAGTAATCAACTGTCTATTACTTGCATTTATTCTTATGCTTTTTTTATATTTAACTGTATTACATGGAAGCATTCTTGTAAATATTGTATATAGAGTGTGGTTATTAGTGATACTAGTAAATGCTTGATTTGTGAATATATTTTATTTTTGTTCTTACTTGTGTTTGAAAATAATATAACAATAAAGATTTATTATGGAAAAAAAAAAGAATGAGTTTTGTCCATCATGTAATTAAAGACCAGGGCAGCTGAGAAAGAGAAAGAAAAAGGACTTCACAACCAGCTTCTTAATAAAAATGTCGCTAGGAGCAAAAAAAAAAAACATTATGATGCCATGTATGAACTGCCCAATGCAACTCCCATAGATCCTGGTCTGGTTTAAGAAAAGATCAGGAAAGAAACAGGTGGTTATAACAAAAGACGTTGGTTTGTCTGAAGCATACCTCTCAACCTCTTAGTGTAAGAATTCTGGACAAAGCCAAAAATAATGGGGAGACAGAGGTCCAAAAATAGGGGCACTTTTAAATATTGCTTTTATAGATTTAGAAAGCTGATAGAATAGCAGGTTTTGCATTAACATTCATAGTCAATGACTTAAATATCTGTGATTATGTAGTGATGTCAATCCTGAATGATTTCCAGAAGAACAGTCAAAAAAATATGAGGCAAAAATATGGACATTCTGCAAAAATATGGATAGTTGAGAGGTATGGCATAATGTAAGCTGATGCAGACCATCATCCAAGGTCGGCAGGGGTGACAAAAAAAGAAAAAACAAACAGATTAAATGAGCTAAATGACCTAGAAGGGTTTATACATAAATTAACAGAGTTGGAACTAGAAAAATGAGAAATCTGGATGTAGTTCTCAGAAAAAAAAAGAAAAGAAAAGAAAGGATGAGGGAAGGGATGCACAAGTTAGGGCTCAATTCATTGATGGTGACCATGCAATGGGGCAGGTCACAAAGACCAAAGTTTAGGATTATGGGGATGCAGTTGCTTGGCTGTAGAAGATAGAGAAATCTTTAGCAATGGGTCTTGAAGTATGGAAGGAAAGCATACTAGTTCAAGAGCTCTTGAGTTCCACTAGATGACCTTTTTGGAGTCAGAAAAAACAGTATTAGGAGCTTACAAAGACAAAGATAAAAGGAGAATCAGTATAGTTGATTACAGAGGTGAAAACAGTTGTAAGTGATAAAAGAAATTTAGAGAACTGACAGACAGGGGAGAAGACCAGAAGAACAGCAACACGCATGTGAGGATAAAGGTGACAAACTGAGTGAGACAAAAAAGGAGCTTACGGGATGAAAAAGCCCTCCTTTAGTTACAAAGGAGAGAGAACGAAGGCATGTAAGGAAGGTAGGATACCAATCAGGGAGCTACGGAAAAAAGCAGAGAGGTTAAAGGGGGATAAAGAGATGAGGTGATAGCTGAGGAAATAAAGAAATTAGTAGGGGCACTAAGGGAAGACAAGCTGGGTAGGATCCTACCTAGGACCACATCAGGGCTGTAGGGATGCTAGCTGAACCTCTCATACAGATCTTGGTCACAAGTTTCTAAGGGAATGGGTGGTCCCAAGAGATTGGAAGCAAGTGGTAAACGTGCAGCACAGAGTAGAACAGTGAACTATAAGCCATTGAACCTGCCTTAACAAGTGAGTAAAATGAGTGTGACAAGCCTGAAGTCAGGGCTTGTGAGATTTCTGAAGCAAAAAGGGTTTCTTCATGGAATTCCAGCCGCCTGATTTCCCAGCAGGATGATTCTGTCAGACTAAGCCATTGCAATTCTATGACTGGGTTAAAAGGAAGGTGAATAGAGACAATGGAATTTAACAAAGGCTTTGCTGTTAGGGTTTCCATCCAGTATGGTCTTCTTGCACAAATCTGGAATGAGGAAGAAGGGTAATGTAAACAGTACAGGTGTTTGACAAAAGTAGTTAAAGGGCAAGCAG